>NW_005842791.1:152437-184135 GCF_000455745.1 Alligator sinensis
CGCCCCCCATCTTTCAGCTGAATGCAAGAGAGAGAATGAGTTTTTGGAACAGTGCAGATATCCAAATTCCTATTCATTTATTGGAAGTTGGGATGCAATCTCAAGATCTCATGGAGATGAAATATAACAAGGGAGAAAAACAAAAGCATTTGACAAAAGATGCACAATAGAAGCACTCACCCTGTTTTCCTTTAGAACATTGTTTCCATCAGATAATTTCATGTTGTTGCTATGTCAATTCCATTTCATTTTGGGGGAAAGAAAGATGGGAATTAAATCTTTTGATCAGGTCAATATGCAAGGGAGCCTTCCTGAAATAGGATCTCTTTTGGCATAATTATTTTTTTGTGGCAGAATTAATGTGTATGACAAGTTATACTATAACAGCAAAATTAAAGTTTCAAATTTTGGGATTTTATCTTGATGAATTCATTTTCCAGAAGTGATCTGTACATTTTTCAAAAATTGTATTTCTTGATTTCATCAGTGATATTGTAGCCATGTAGCTTCCATTCAGAATACAGTGAAACTCAGAATTTTCTTAACCGGGTGATAACACTTCTGTGGTCCCATTCAGCTGTGTCAGCCAGTTCTGTACACTTTAGTATACATTAAAAATCTCATTTTCACAAGGGAAAGTAAAACCAAACTCTGCAAAAAACCCAGGTTCTACTACATGATCACATTTTCCTATTTCAGAACTTCTCATGGATTCGATATTCTGAGCTCCCACCTGTTCTGTCCCTTTAGGCACATCCCTTGCTAGAAAACCATTGAATGTTTGGATCAGATTTCCAGCTGATCTAAGCAAGGACTTGGCAAGAGGAAGAGTATGGAGGTGGAGGAGAGTAACACAGATAGATGGATGTCAGTAGAATATCTGCCCCCATAGATCTGGAAACAAAAACACCTCCCGCTCCAGATGTGTGTCCAGAACTCAGAGAACTGCCTGTCATCTGGAAGCAGGAGGGCTGATCTAAAGAGGTTGTGAGACTTTGAGAGTAGTGCTTTCAACTGGCTTTGGGTGACAGCTTATACACAAGCTCGACTAAAATTCAGTGAAACCTTGACATCCAGTGTCATTGAATACACCAGCCCCAAACCCCAATTGGGCAGTTATATAACCCAGGTGTTGGTCATACAAAGGTATGAACCTACAGAAGACCATAAATAAGTCAACTGCTGCACATTCAACATCAAAGCACTTTTTAATGGAGGGATTTAACTGTGAAACCAACCCCATGATGGAGAAAAAGATGTGATTCCCCCGAATGTGTAGTTAGTTATGGACTATGCTCTAGGATAGGGGCAGGCAAAATACAGCCCATGGGCTGGATCCAGCCCACCAGGCCATATTACATTTTATCTGACCCACAGAGCACCTAAAAAAATTAGAAAATTTATATTTATCTGCTCCTGGATGCCTGTCAAATTGACTATCTGGCAGTAGTACAGGGGAAGCTGCCAGCAGGTTCAAGTGACTGCAGAAGCAAGGCCTGCCAGACCCCGCTCCCCCTTTCTCCCCTTTCCCACCCATGGGCACCAGCTAAAAGACCTGTGCAGAGCAGAGGGTTCTGGCCTCAGCTCCTGGGGCTTTTCCTGCCTCCCTGTGTTGCCCTGAGGGGTCAGACCAATGCTTAGGATCTTAATATTGCGCTGTTAGACAGGAGGGCGTGGTGTACAATTGCAGGGAGCGGCAGTAGGTGCTGGAAGCTGGAGCAAGGCTGCAGCTGCTGGAGAAAACTGCAGGACAGCTAAGAGGAGCTGGGAAGCTGCAGGGGGGTTCAGATTACAGAAGGTGTGGGGGAAGCCTGAAAACAGAGAGGCGGACATCAGAAAATTACAGGAAAAGAAGCAGGTGGAAGGGCAGCAGGAAAGCAGAGAAAGGCAGAAGAAAGTCACAGGGAAAAGGCAGTAGGAGCAGGGGAAGCTGAGAGGTGGCAGAAGAGGGAAGATGGAATTGGGAGGAGATCGGGAAACTAGCAGAGAGGGTGGGGGATGGAGCTGAGAGAGAGAGAGAGAGAATGAGGCTGGAATTTAAGATAAGGAAGGGACTGGGATTCAGTAAAACATGACCCAACTCGGGGTTGCAAATGACAGTGGTTTTATTGAACAGGGGAGATGGTGACACAATGTCTTATTGGTTCCCTTGCGCGTGCATGCGTGCACACACACACACACACACACACACGCAATGTCAGCAGGGGTTAGAGAGGCTTGGTGCAGGGGTTGAAGTCCACTGAAGTCCAAGAGGAGAGAAAGAGACAGAGAGAAATAGAGAAAGAGTCCAATTTGTAGGAGGAGGTGAGCAGGTAATATCTACCTATCCAGGCTGGAAAGGGGTCCTTCTCCAGTAGATATTGTCCGGGAGGGGCTGCCGGCAGGGCCTCTGGGTGGATAGGTGGTGTGGCATGGTGTTGGTCCAGATGGAGAGGGCGTCCCACTGGGTCTGTCTTCACTGCCCCTTTTTTATAGGGGCAGACCTCCTATGACCCTAGTGACAGGAGGCATGCCCAGGCAAGGCTCAGCCCCTGGCATACTGAGCATGTGTGCTCCACGCAGGGATGTGTAGTTTCGGGTGTCTGTAATGGTAAGAGTTGCTGGTTTTGTAGGGTCTTTTGTCTTTCAAATGCTGGTTTTGTCTCTGTTCCTGGGTGAGGTCCGTGGTTCCTGGGTGAATCAATGCAAGGTGATAGTCCAGTCATTACATGCCATTCAGTAGAGGCCTACTACCATTGTATTTCAATCATTCCCAATCACACTCATTCATCCGGGAACCAATTTACATGGGAGGGATACGTGACTCATACAGTTGTGACACAGGGGATGCCCGGGCAGAGGACACATGATGGAGACTTGACATATAAAATGGAAACTTGACATGACTTTGGTTCACTTACAAACACAGGCCTAAGCCATACAATATCCATATGAAACAATAAAAATCAATACGAAAATGATAATACAAATACAACAGTAAGAATCAATACAAACCTAAGAATAATACAATATAAAACAGTGGATATCCAAAACCAAAAACTTGCTACCAAAATAAAAATGTTTAAAGTTTATCCTAAGTCTGAGCTCACTTATACTTATCTATAGGGAATAGAGAGGGAGAGAAAAGGTCAGAAATGGTTGGGGAAGGGGAGGGGAATGCATTTTAAAATAAATAAAAAGAAAAAAGAAAAAAACTGGGGGTTCTGCTACACCTGTGCCAGAGAGAAATTCAGATAAGAAAAGGAGTGGGGAGGCAGGGGAGGATTGCAAGCAATTGTCCCAGTCCTCATGGTTGGGCTGATCCAGCTGCTGTGGTCCCAGCGCTGCAGCTGGCAGCCACATGATACCAGAGCAGCCAACAGGGGCCAGGGGTGTGGAGAGGAATGGTGGCAGCCAGAGGGAAACACTGAAAGTGGCAGCAGGTTAAGGGGAAGGGGCAGCAAGTGGTCACACGGAGCTCAGCAGGAGCACAGAGTCCACGTGGTGCACTGGAGCCAGGGCCAGCAGGGGCCCAGAGTGGGGCGGCAGGAGGGCAGGAGTGTGGGGCTGGGCTGGCAGGACTCTGGAGCCAAGCTGTCTCCCACTCTCCCTGCTGATGCAGCCTGGCCTGGCTCCATAGGGCCCTACCAGTCCATGCCCGGGTTCCTACTGCCCCACTCTACGCCCCACTGGCTCTGGCCCTGGTGCACTGCAGTGGCCCTGTGCTCGTGCCTAGCTGTTGCTGCACTCTGCATGCCTACTTGCTGCCCCTTCCTCCCACCTGCTACGGCCATTTTCACTGCCACCACTCCCCTCCATGCCCTGCCAGTCACTCTGGCACCACATGGTTCCTGGCTGCAGTGCCAAACCACAGGATGCAGCAGGAGCTGGCTTGGCCCCTGTGATTCTCAGCTGACCCTGTGCAGTGCTGGACAGGCCTGTCTCACTCCTGCTGCACCCTGCAGTCTCAGCTGTGCAACTGGGATGTGATGCCGGAGCAGCGAGCTGGGGGGAGGAAACAGGGAAGTGGCAGATGTGGGGGAAGTGTCTACATGTGGGATCACAGGGCCATCCAGTGCCCTGGGGCCAGGAGCAGCAAGGAGCCCAGGCTTGGAGAAGGGCTGAGGGGGGGCTCTGCCTGCCATGGGGGTGGCTGTGGAAGAAGCCTCTCCCTCTACACATGCCACAACCCTCCCCTGCCTGCCATGGGGGTGGCTGTGGAAGAATCCACTCCCTCTACACATGCCACAACCCTCCCCAGCCACCCTCCCTGACACACTCACAGGCCCCCACAAACCCCACCCCCATGCTACATATCTGCACACACACCCACATGCTCCCCCACCCCACATACACACATACCCACACTCCCCACAAACCCCACACGCATCCACAACGCACCCCCACACCCCACACACCCACAAACCTATACCCACCCACCCACACCCCCACTACAATATACAAAAGTAAGACTTAAATTTAAGCTATTGTGCAGTCACGGTATGTAGACAACACAAATGCATGTAAATCAGGCCAAAAATATTTTTTGAAATCAAATTAATGACTGCTGCAGTAAATGTTTGATTTTTAAAATATAATTTGGTATTTTTCTGGCTGCAAGATGGCAAACCCTTGCTGAAAGCAATACCTCTCGGGGGGGCATGAGGAGGGACTTCTGGTGATAAAAGTCAGGGGCTAGAGGTGGGACTTCCAGACCCAAGATGGCGACCAGGGGGGTGGAGCACCTGTCAAGGGGCAGGGATACCCTTGTGGCACTTGACCAATTGCCAAAACTTGGTAAGCAGTCCTCCACCTGAAATAATTTCCTGGTTCTAGGAACTGCACCAGCTGGTGAACTGGCCCAAAGGTGCCACTGGGTTGATAACAGTTTACCAATAGCTAAAGATCTGAGCCAAAGACTCTAGTAGAGTGCTGCTGATTTATGACAGCAGTAGGCAATCCAGTCTGAGAGAGATTATGATGGGCACAGCCCAGTTCTCGGTCTGAAAGACACTCTAAGAATTGTGTGATAAACCTGAGGAAATGCAGAGCAAATGAGGAAATGCAAAATATGTTGTGATTTGAGTAAGGCTAATCTGGAGTTTATTGCCTCACTCTCTTTTCACATGAAAACAAAGAAATATTTTAGGTAAAATAATGCTCTGTGTTATATAGAAAGTGAGAGGATATTATCTGCTTGCCCCTCATTGTCCATAAATGAAGGTCTATGAAAAAGAATTAAGCAAAATCAAATTCAAATTGAGCCAAACTGAGCCCTTGAACAAAAACATATTTTACACATGAGCACAGGAATTACCCATCTGAATCAGACATATTCTCCATTTGGCCAAATTATATGATAAATGGTTGGAATAATGAAAATCCAGCACATTCCATGACAGCCTTGTTATAAGCATTAATGTCCCTGATGTTTGAAAACATGTACCATATTTATAATTGTATTTTGTCCATTCAGAATGCTTAAAGAGAAAGCATGTTGGAACCTGATTTCGTTTTTCCCCCTCAGTTTCTTTGACTTAATGTTGATATATTTTGTCAAAACTATTTTCACCTGAAATATGAAATTTTGGGAAATGATCAAACTAAGCACCAAGGAAGAATTCCTGGTGGGTGGAACATTTGCTCTCTTAACTTAGAAGTTATATCTGTCTTTAAAAAGAAACTAAACAAAGGTATGGGAAAGGGATAAGAGAAATGGCAGTGGTTGGTGGTGTTACATTTTTTAAGGTGTGCGGGCCAGGAGCGACCCAAGCCCTTTTCGCGCTGCACGCGGGCTGTGGCCAGCAGCCCGGGCACGCCAGGGCGGAGAGGGAAGGCCGTCGAGCTGGAATTAGGCACGGACACGTAGCGGTAGTTTAAAAGATTGCTTACTTACACCGAGATGGCAGTGGTGTAGGCTGGAAAGCTTGCTTAAGTTGCGGTTACAGACAGGAAAGAAGAGAGGCGGACAAGAGTTCTAGACTTGTGAACTCTAGCCCAATCCGGCTGAAGGCTCTGAACACGCAAACCCGTCGTGTCAGCCGAAGAAAGTACTCGTCCGGAAGAGCTCTGAATAAACTCACACGAAGTTTGCTAGGCTTCGTGGGTCCGGTTCTTTTGCGCGCAGGAAGGGATACGTCGAAACCACTCAAGCCTCTTATACGGCTAGCAAGCCAATCACTAGCCGCCACGTGTGAATAATTTAGAACTGGCCAATAATGGGACTCGAATTAGCATACAAATGGTGGGAACTCTTTGCAACGAGCACTTCTGTGCTGCAACAAAGAAATGCACCCTGCAAAGAAAGCTTCAAATTGGCGGGAAATTCTCCCTTGCACCGGGGTTCTCCTTTGCAGCAGAAAACTCCACCGTGCAAGGAAGCTGCAATTTAGCGGGGACAATTTAGCAGTGCCGAAGCACACACAAACAAAAATCACACCCTTTGGGTTGTGACATAAGGTAACTAGTATACTTCAGAGTTATGTAGCTTGGAAGAAGCATTATGGGGCTGCTCAAGAATTGATGCTTTGATCAAGGACATTAAAAAAAAAAAAAACATAATAAGAAACCTGACATTTACATTTTATTTTTGACAATTGTGTAATTTTTCTTTCAGAAAGCAAATACTGAAACTGTTATAAACTACAGCCAATACATATTTTGCTTTCAATTAACCTGAAACAAGTTCTCCTTCGTACAGCCCAAAATCTTTGATCAAGTTCTTAGCAACACTAAGAAAAATTTTTTAATTCATGAAAATTGTTATTTAGTGGGAATAAACATTGCAGGATATGATGTTTTTACCTGACTCATCTAAAAGACTTTGTTGCACTTGAAAATCTTTCCAATACAATTAGGTACCGCTGTCCAGCTGGGTTGGGACACGAGTTCTAGAGCTTCCCACGAAAAGCCTTCCTGACTGCAGCACTTCCTCGCTGGCATTGCAACACCCTGTGAACAACCACATCCTTCAGTTGGACAAAACACTGCTTCAAGGCCCCTTTGACTGTGTCATTCCTTAAAGTAAAGATGAAGGGATTAAGAAATGGGCACACAATAGTTGTCAGCACAGCAGGTATCTTCTGTAAGCCCAGGGTCCCTTTCTGGGAAGGGGTGACATAGATAAAGATGGTGATGCCACAGGATATTGAAATGATGGTCAGGTGAGAGGAACAAGTGTTGAAGGCCTTTCTTCGTCCTATGGAAGTGGGGATGCGCAGGATGGTGGAGATGATGCAGGCATAGGAGACAATTGTTAGGACTAAAGAGCAGAGGATGACAATGGAGGACAGTAGGAAATCCATCAGTTCAATCATGTGAGTGTCAGAGCAGGACAGCTCCAGCAAGGGGCCAGAATCACAAAAGAAATGGTCAATGACATTGGACCGACAATAGGGCAACCTGGAGATGAAAATGATTGGAAAAAGGACAGACAGGAAGCCCCCCATCCAACAGCCCAGCACCATGTGGGTGCAGACCCAGCCATTCATGAGTGTGTGATAGTGCAGGGGGTTGCATATGGCTACGTATCGGTCATAGGACATGAAGGTCAAGAGAAAGTACTCTACTGTGCCCAGGAAGAAGTAGAAGTAGGACTGAGTTATGCAGCCAGCAAAAGAGATTGTTTTATCCCCCAAGAGGAGGTTGCTGATGAACTGTGGAATGATGACAGAGGTGAAGAAGATGTCCAGCACAGAAAGGTTGCAAAGGAAGTAGTACATTGGTGTGTGGAGCTGTCTGCTGGTGGGGACAATGCCCAAGATGACCAAATTCCCAGTCAAGGTCAGGATGTACATGGCCAGCAGCATGGCAGAGAGCAAGATCTCTTCCTTGTGCCCAATTGGGAAGCCCAGGAGAACAAACTGTGTCACCCGAGTGGTGTCATTCTTCATCTCCAGCTCACCTGGCTTTGGGATCACCGGAGGGACAGGAGGAGACAGTAGTCCTGTGAGAATGAGATGATGGAGACCGACATGAGATGCTGCTTTACTTCATGTAAAGTGCTATGGAATCAACTTTCCTTCTCAAAATCTGAGGTGGAACATACTCCCCCAACACGCATGTGCATATCTTACTTTCTCTCCCTATGCCCATATATACGACTATATCCATTTCTTCTAGTCCATATTTCCCACCTCAGCCCTCTTTCCCACTCTCTCACATGCTTACATTATTGTACATAAACTTCAGTGAGATGGGTGGACAACTGGGTCTTTAAGAAGAGGCTGGATGCCTACCTGGCTGGACTCATTTGAGTCCCGTTTTTGTTTTTAGGGTTTTTTGTTGTTCTCCCGCCCTGGCGGGGGGTCGGGCTAGAAGATCTATTAGGTCCCTTCCGACCCTAAAACTATGAAACTATGAAACTGGCTTAGAGGCCACTCCCAGAGAGTGGTGATCAATGGGATGGCTTCATCCTGGAGGGCCATCTCCAGTGGTGTCCCCCACAGCTGAGTGCTTGGACCCATGCTTAAATAATATATTCATTAACAACTTGGTTGTGGGGGTAGGAAGCTCAGTGATTAAATGTGTGGATGATACCTAGCTGTGGGGAAATGTGGGCACAGCAGAGGATAATGCAAAGATCCAGGATGACCTTGACAGACTGGATTTATGGATGAAATTAAAGCAAGTGAGGTTTACCAGGGAGATGTGAAAGGTCCTTCATCTTTCTGGGACGTCACCACAACTATACAGTGGGTGATGGTCCACTAGCTGGCACAGCATCTGAATGAGATCTGGGGGTAATGATCTACTGGAAGATGAATATGAGCCAATAGTGCAATGAGGCTGGCAGAAGGGCAAATAAAACTCTGGTGTGCATCAGCCAATGTGTGGCCAATATATCCAGGGAGGTACTCCTTCCTCTCTGCTTGGTGTAGATGAAGCTTCAGCTGCAGTCCTATGGCCAGTTCTGTTCACCACACTTCAAGAAGAATGTGAATAAACTCAAGAGAGTACAAAGAAGGGCCACCCACATGGTTAAAGGCATGGAGGGTAGGCATCATGAGGAGAGACTCTGGGAACTGGGCCTGTTCAGTCTGAGTAAGAGAAAGCTAAGAGGTGACTTGATAGCTTTCTACAAGTACAATGTGGGGAGCATCAAGAACAAGGAGAGCAAATATTCAGAAGGGCACCTCTATGGAGGACAAGGACCAATGGGCATAAACTAATAGAGGGTAAATTCCTTGAACATAAGGAAAAACATCTTTGTAAGGGTCGCCAGAATCTGGAACACACTCCTAGCAGAAGTGGTGCAGTCAACCTCCTTGGAGGTGTTCAAGACAAGGCTGGACAGGCACCTTGTTGAGCTCATCTGAGCCCAATAACTTCCTGCCCAGAGCAGGGGACCAGACTTGATGATCTTACAGATCCCTTATGGTTCTATGTTTCTATTATTCTATTATATCACCCAATGAGAGGATCTGATATCCCAACATTTCGTTCTCCATTCACACTTCTCTACTTACACTCTCTCTCTCTCTTTCCTTCCAACATGTACATTTATCTATCTCCCACATGCAGCATCTTCTACTGTATATAGTCCCTTTCATGTTTTCTCTCTCTCACACCTGTGTGTGTGTGTGTGTGTGTATATATATAACACATTTCACATAACACATAATATAATATAACACATTCTATCAATCCCAGATGGGTCTATATCCATCCAGTGAGGTAGGAGAGATGAAAGTGTCCTGACTACCAGGTCATCCATCCTTCCCCTTTTCATGATGATGGGAATGAGAAAGCTATTCTATCAAGTGCAACGTTACCATGTCTTCTGTGCAGAAGACAACCCCTGATTTCTTCAAACTTCTGTCCTTCCTTTAAGGCAGAACCCAGCCTTAGACCCTATCTCTCTGAAAATACTTGATCATGTTCTCACTCCAAGCCAAAGGGGGAATTTTCCATGATTAAAAGCAAGGAGAATAGTGGAGAGTGAGGCCACATCCCAGAATTACAAAATGATGAGCAGAGCTCCGGGACTCTCATACTCACGTTTCCGGAGGACACAAGCAAGCATGCCTGGCCTTTGCCATGCCTTTTCTGCATAAGTCAGGACTGTGACTCAGGCCAGCAAGGTATTGGTGTCTGTCAGAATACAACATGGTCAACAGCACCAGCTAAAGGGCTCTCTGCCTATTCCTTATAAACATGGCCTCTCTCTGCCTATTCCTTATAAACCTTGTTATGCAGTCATGCCACCCTTCTTCCATGTTCCTCTTGCCTGCATCCTTCTCTCTGCAGGATCCATCTATCCATGGAAATACATGCAGTCTCTACCTGCTCCACTGGACTATCTGTGGTTTCCACTCTGCTCTCTAGCTAGATAATTCTTGCTCCTCACCATAAGCACCAGCTTTAGGATGCAGCTGTTTAAGGATAAGTAAGAAAGCTGTTTTTTTCTCCATAGTGTCTGCTCTGAATGGGGATAACATAGTAACCTGACTTCCACTAATGCAGCTAACATCTACAGGACCTAATAAATTCTTCTGCCTCCAGGGAACTAATTTGGAAGTGCATCACCAATCTGCACTCATTATCCAAGGGCCTGGGGATGAGGACGCTACATACCAAAAAAAGAAATACAACCCTGCAAGAATTAACTGCAACCTCAAGAGAAGTGCCACTAAAATCCTGATGTACAAACAAGAACCTTCTGCTGGGTCTTTTCAACCCCATCTTTCAGCTGAATGACAGCTGAAACAATATTTTGGAAGAGGAGAGAGAGCTAAATTCCCATTGGTTTTGTTGAGATGCCATTTAACATCAAGATCTCATGGAGATAAAAGATAGCAAGGAAGAAAAATATAATGATTTTGCAAAAGATGCACAACAGAAACACGCACTCTGTTTTCCTTTAGAACATTGTTTCCATCAGATAATGTCATGTTGTTGCTGTCTCAATTCCATTTCACTTTGGGGGGAAGAAAGTTGGGAATGAAATATTTTGGTAATGTCAATATGCAAAGGAGCCTTCCTGAAATAGGATGTTTAGATCTCTTCTGGCATAATTACTTTTCTCTGGCAGAATTCATGTACATGACATGTTGCTATCTCAATGGATTGATTTTTCTAGAAGCAACCTGTATATTTTTCACAAAATTCATTTAATAATTTTGTTAGTGATATTGTAGCCATGTTGATTCAATTCAAAAGAACTCAAAAGTTTATTAACTGGGTGATAGCACCTCCATGGTCACATGCAACTGTTTGCACCAGTTCCATACACCTTGATAATCTTTACAAACCTCATCTAGACAGAAGAGCGGAAAACCAAACTCTCCAAAAAAACCCCAAGTTCTACTGCATAATCACGTTTTCATATTTCACAACTTGTCGTGAACTAGACGTTCTGAGCTCCCACCAGCTCTGACCGGTTAGGCACGTCCCTTTCTTAGAAAGCCATTGAATGTTTGGATCAGATTTCCACCTGGTATAAGCAAGGATTTTGGGAGAGGAAGAGTGGGATAGGGAAGAGAGGAACATAGATTTACATCAATGAAATATCTGGCCCCATAGATCTGGAAACAAAAACACCCCCAGCTCCAGGTCTGTCCAGCACTCAGATAGCTGTGTGTCATGTGGAATCAGAGGGCAGATCTAAAGAGGTTGTGATACTTTGAGACCAGTGTTTTCAAATGATCCTGGGTGGGAGGTTATACCCAAAAGTCACAAAAATTCAGAGGAACCATGAACCAGTGTCATTGAATATCCTACCCCAAACCCCAATCAGGCAGCTATATGAGCCAGGCATTGGTCATAAGAAGTATATAGGCTCACCACTTTTCAATGCAAAAGTGACAGGTGGGTGGGACCAGAAGTCCCGCCCCCTTACCCCTGCCCCCTTTCCCCATGTATGGTGTGTGATGTCACCAGCCCTGCCCCCTGAGCCCAGTCACGTGGTGCGTGACATCAGCAACTCTGCCCCCACCCACAGTCATGTGGTGTGTGACATCAGCAACTCCACCCCCAGTCACGTGGTGTCACCCACCCCACGCTAACACCCATGTGGTGCATTCGGGCGCTTGAGGACAAATTTAAACCATGGCACAAAGACACCATCTTCCAAATTCTCAACGTCTGCTTTGGGGACCAGGGCGATAGGTCATAACTGCACCATGTGATCTAGGGCAGTTCTTGCAGCATGAGGGGTTGGGCTTTGGGGGTCTGCATGGGCTGTCCTTCTGATGTCATGGACCATGTGGTGGTGGTGTCACACACCATGGGACTGGGGGTGGGGGCGGAGTTGCTGATGTCACACACTACGGGACTGGGTTTGGGGGGGAGGCTGGTGACATCACACACCATACATGGGGAAAGGGGGTGGGACTTGCAGTCCTGCCCACCTGTCACATTTGCATTGAAGGGCAGTGAGCCTATGTACTATTGTGATTCAAAGAGGGAAAAACCTTTATTATAAAAAAAAACAAGACTTTTTGCTGAAATGATAATCAAAAAATATGTTTTTCTGTTTAGTTTTCATTTAAATTTTCTGCAGAAAAAGAAATGTTCAGAGCAGCTCCAGTGGAAAGGTTCCCTTAATGTAAAAAAGCAGTCCCCTTAGTTGATACAACCAGTAGGTATAGTCTTCTTCAGTGAAAGAGGGAAGCCTGGAATTGGTCTGGGTTTATACAGTGGGCTCCTGCCTGGACACACTGAGAGATTGTTATAGGTTGAACAAATCATTAGGTTTGTATAACACAGGTCATAGAACTCCTCTTATTAAGTCCATTTGACTTGTATTTTGACTGAAGTTTATTTTCCAAGAAGTCACTCAGCTTTCCTTTGAACACACATGTAAGATAAACAGTGCTCCCATTTCCCAGGGACTTTGCTCCAATTATTAATTACATTTACTCATTTGGAAATAATATTCCTGGCATTAGTAGTGGTATTTCCTTTTTGTATTAGATTAGGCTGCCCCCCTTGTTTCCCTCATATTTTCTCCCCATATAAATACCTACACATCACAATCAATCTCTTTCTTTCCTCTCGTTCATAAACTAAACACTCTGAACTCCTCAAGGCCCTCATTTTAATTCATTTTCCCCTCCTCCTCAAATTATTCCAGATAGATTTTTTTTTTCCGGATACTGTCATTTCCAAAATTATCTTTCAATGTCTCTGATCTAAACTGATGTGAATCAGAATCCAAAAATGGGATGAGACACAGAAACAATGTTTATTGAAATAGAAGTAGGACTTTAAAATACATTTTAAAAAATGGTTAAAAATTATTTTACAATTTAGCCACTAGGAGGCATCTCAGGATAACTAAAAAGAGTACAAGTAGTAGTGTATAGTAACTTTTTAAAACTCAGCAGTTTAAATATGAACAGGTTTAATCCGTTTTGTCCCAAACGCAAACAGAAAAGGAGGGCTAAGGGCCAGATTCCTAAAGACATTTGAGAGCCTCAAGATGGAGATAGACTCCTGGATAGAATTACAAAAGAGCCTTGGGTCCCTTATTCTCAGACTTGCAATGGAAGTTAGGCATGGTAATTGCTTATTCTGAAAATAAAATATATAATAGTTTCTTTAAAAAAAAAAAAAGGCAGAGTAAAACATTGTAATAATGCTTCATGTGAGATTTCACTCACAAGAATCCAGTAATTTTCACTCTACTTTTCTTTTAGTTCAAAAATCAAATACTTTTAAATTGAATTGGTCGCCTTCATATTTTTACCTGCTTTGAAAAACCCAAGCCAATCCTAAACGCAAAGCATAAAAACAAAACTCCATTCTTTAACATGTGAAAGGAGTGAAAATTATTGAAAAAACTTAACAGCACAAATCAGGAATTGGTGGCAACAGGAAAAATCAAAAGGATATTTTTCCAAATGAAAAACTAGTTTTCATTTTAAAAGGAGATTGTAGAAGATACCGATTTTTCTCTCCTCCCTCCCCACAAAATGGACACATTTAAATACATGCAGAGATATAAATGTAACACCAATGTTCTTATTTGGTCTGTAATGGAAGGCAGGAGTGTTTTGCAAAATGCTGAGAGATTGCAAAGTCCATCAAGGGCAGAGATTTTCCAACCTGCCAAATGGGCACCTTTGATTCTGCCACATGATTCAGTGTAAAATCAGTCTCACAGTCTAAACAGCAATACAAGTTACATTTGTAAGGGGCCTTTCACATCCCAGAATGAGCTAGAGATCTAGCTCACAGCTTCCAAAGCAGGCATTCAGTTTTACTCTGACTCATACACAGTGTTGGAGAGAAAACCCTGGAGTCCAGGCTCCCATCCTTCTGCTCTAACCACTACTCCCCACTTAACTCCAAAAGCTAGAGAAACAGTCATGGAGTCCTGGTTCCCAGACTCCCCGTTTTAACCCTCAAACCTACCCTCCTCTCCCAGAACCAGGGATTGAACCCAGGAGTCTTGGAGCCTGTCCGGGTAGATGCAGCTCCTCTCCCAGGGCGGTGACTAGAAACTTTGGAGTTTGGGCTCTACAGTTCCAGATCCCTTTGCTCTCCTAAACTTGGGCAAGGACCCAACAGTCCAGTCTTCTTGCCATCCAATTCATGGCCGAATGTCTTCACAGAGCTGAGACAGGACCCAGGAATCCGGGCTCCCAGTTTCTCCTGCTCTTAGCTTGGGATGCTACTTCCCTCCCAAAGTTGAAGATAGATCCCGGGAGTCCAGGCTGTGAGTCCCTGTTTTTTAAACCCAGAAATCCTCATTCCCACCCCTAAAGCCAAGGATGGAAACCAGGTGTCCAAACTGTTTCCAGTTTTCCCTCCACCTTCCTGCACAAGTCCAAGGCCTCCCCCACTGCACTTTATCTAAGCTCTCTCCCCCATTTCCTCTATGGCTTTCCCCGTGGTGGCTAAGATCCTGGTCCTCCGTGCCACATCCCACAGGGCTTCCTTGACCTTCTCATTACGCAAGGTATAGATGAAGGGGTTGAGCGATGGGGCTACCACACTGGTCATCAGGGCCACCACCTTGTCCACCTGCTCTGGGTAGGTGTGGCTGGTGCGGACATGCATGAAGATGTGGCTGCCGTAGACAATGGTCACCACTACCATGTGTGAAGCACAAGTAGAGAAGGCCTTGCGGCGCCCATGCAGGGAGGGAATGCGGAGCACTGCCAAGACAATGTAGCCATAGGAGATGCCTGTCAACACCAGAGAGCCCAATATCAGCACCGCGGCCAGCACCAAGTTGACAGCTTCAACCTCTTGGGTCCCCGAGCAAGACAGCCCCACCAGTGGTGTCCGGTCACAGAAGAAGTGGTTGATGATGTTGGGGCCACAGTAGGGCAGCCCAGTCACCAGAATGAGCGGCCCCAGGATGGTTGCAAAAGCCGCGGCCCAGGAGCCACATACCAGCTGCAAGCAGAAGCGCCCAGTCATGAGCGCTGGGTAGCGGAGTGGGTTGCAGATGGCTTGGTAGCGGTCAAAAGACATGACACCCAAAAGCAGGAACTCAGCGGCCCCCAGAAGGAAATAGAAGTAGCACTGGATCATGCAGCCAGCAAAGGAAATCGTCTGAGGGCCCTGGAGGAAGCTGGCCAAGAGCTTGGGCACTGTGACAGAGGTAAACCATATCTCCACAAAGGAAAAGTTACGCAGGAAGAAGTACATGGGGCTGCGGAGCCGGTGATCAGAGAGGGTGATGCCAATGATGACCCCGTTCCCAGAAAGCGTCAGCAGATAGTTGGTCAGAACCAGGCAGAAGAGGAGGAGGTGGAGGTGTGGGGCGGTGGGGAAGCCCAGCAGGATGAACTCCTGGACAGAGGCTGTGGCGTTAGTCATGGGCTGAACTCTACAAAGAGGAGAGAGATGTTTCACTGCTTGCAGGGAGGGGTGGAGGAGTGGGGATGAGGTTCAGGAGAGCTGCAAAGAGAGCTCTGCCAGCAGAAGAGGATTTGCCTCAAAGACTCTGGTTGCATCACCTCGGCCAAAGCCAAGGAGGATTTACCTTCTGCTATGAATGAAGAACTCAATACAACAAAGCACCAATTGATGGATCTGGAAACATCAGGGTACCCAAACCATATTAAAACTGCCCCCTCCTCCACCCTGATACTAGGCAACATCAGACCGTGTTCAATTGCTAAAGCAGTCTAAGCATGCTTCACCCTGGAGACAGTTAAGGTCCCAAGCAACCTCAGATTTACCCATTGACATACCAGGCAAAAAGGTTTCATGGATCTACCTGGCGTAAGCCTAGAAAGGACCACTAAAATCATGTTGTGTAGCAGGGCTGGACTATTGCTGTAGCTGTGATGGCCCAGACAAAGTCTGAGGCAAGGATTTTTTGGTGATATCTTTTATTGGACCAACTGTATAATTGGGAAAGCTGTTGGACAAGCCTTCAGGCATCAAGTGCCCTTCCTCAGGTACTGAGGGTATATGCAGGTAGTCCGATAAAAGGTATCACAAAAAAATCCTTGCCTCTCAGACATTAAAATCATCACAGGCCAAAAATCTAGCCCAGTTATCCTTTATACCGAGCCCGAGAAACTTGCATTATGGCTAAGCTATAATCTTCTAGAAAGGCATGCAGTTTAGGCACAAAGGTATCAAGGGAATCTACCACCTCCCTAAACAGCTTATTTCAGTAGTTCAGCAGCCTCACTGGTAAAAGAGAGGGGAAAAACCTGCCTTTCTTCTCATTTGAAGTCGTTTGGTTTCAGCATCTAGCCATTGGTTCTTTCTGCATCTTTCTCCATGAAAGCAGAGACCCCTTTAGAAGCTGCTACTCTCTTGCCATGAAGGTCCTTATCTACTCTAATGAACCCAACCTTTCACCTTTATGTCATAAGTCCAACCATATTTTCCTTCTTAAGGTATCTCACCATAAAGCAACATTTATTTTCCAGCCTTCAAACCATTTTCTTTTCCCTAGCTGGCTCTTTGCTGATTAGACTTGAGTTGCTTTTCATCCAACAAGTACAGTCAGTCCTATGCCTATCACTCACATTTGGCTTTGACTTTAAAGATGCTTTATAAAAAAGGTGATATACACAGGTAACCCTGCTTTGGAGTTCCCCTTCTTCTTATAAATTCCCTGCCTTGTATAAGGAGGCACTGAAAACCAAGCCTGACAGGGACTGGGCTTCCTAATGAATAGTGTTCCAGAGAGATGAGTACTACCAAAGGACAGGCAGATAATGATGCATGCTGCAAAGGGAATGAGGGGCAAAGGCAGGACAGATGCTGCAAAAAAAAGGAAGGACAAAGCAGTGCAGAAATCACTGAAACCTAGATCATAGAAAATTAGGGTTGGAAGGGAAGTCAGGAGGTCATCTAGTTCAACCCCCTGTTCAAAACAGGACCAGCTCCAACTCAACTATCCCAGCCAAAGCTTTGATCTTAAAAACCTCCAGGGATGGAGATTCTACAACCTCTCTGGGTAACCCATTCCAGTGCTTTTCTAACCTCCTAGTGCAAAAGTTTTTTCTAATATCTAACCACAACTTTCCCTTACTGCAACTGGAGACTATTGCTCCTTGTTCTATCATCTGCCACCACTGAGAACAGTCCAGCTCCATGCTCTTTGCAACCACCCTTCAGGGAGTTGAAGGCTGCTATTAAATCTCACCTCAGTCTTTTCTTCTCCAAACTAAATAAGCCCAGCTCCCGCAACCTCTCCTCGTAAATTATGTCCCCCAGCCCCCTCATACTTTTCATTGCCCTCCGCTGGACTCTCTCTAGTCACCTACAGGAAAAATGGCTAATGCTCGTATCTTAAAGGAAAAAAAATGAATCTAGTTAAAATGTTGCATCTGTTTTTTTGCTGTCTCTTAAACTGATACAAGTTTAGCCTGGGTTGTATTGCTGACAAAATCTATCTACATTAAAGAAAAAACAACATATCTCTCAGTCCTAAACAAGAATGTCCTCATGAGGGTGTTACTTTGATTTAATTAATCAGTTTGAACTAATTTGATGAAATACATGAGGCAAAAAGACTTGGAGCCATGCTAAAGCCAATTTTTCTGTTTTTCTGTTGTTTTTTTTAACTGATGTGGGGAAAAAAATCAATGAATCAAAGTAAAAAAGAAATGTTTTGAGTCAAAATGTTTGTAATATGAATTCTTAAATGGGATGAAACTTGTTCAATTTTGAGTTGCACAATATGCTTTAAGTGCAGTAAAGCAGAATCAACACAACTGAAAAAATGGAACATTTAACTTTAAAAAGGTGCAAGTTTTTAATTTTATAAGTTTTATAAGCTTTAATTCATGGAAACCTAGGTAGATTTGCAAGCTGCTTCAGGCAGCATGAATTTGAAAGTTTGGTGGGGAAAAAAAAAATATATGGTCAGCTGAAAATTGTTTCCCAGTTCCCCACAGATTGTGTCTGGAGGAGAAAAAAACCCTCTACATTTCCTATCTGTCCTCTGCACAGCTTGACATGTCTGAAACCAATTGTTTCTTATATCTCTCTCCTGCACCTTGCTCTGTTCCAGTCTGTCTGTCTGTGTTGTTATTGCCTAATGCTTTCTAGCAAGACACCATTTAGATAAAAAATAAGCGCGCTATACAGAATAAAGTTTTGCTGGAAAACAAGAACAAATAGAAAACTTGACCTACCTGAGCTACTTTCTTGCCCCACACATGAGTTTGACCAGATGTGTTCATGAACATGTACAAGGATAGTGAATGTCGCTGGGAACGTGGCTGTGTGGAGCAGTGGCTAAGCTAATGTTTGCCTGAGCCCAAGAACTCAGGCAACGAGTGTGAGCAGGTGCAGGTCACTGGGGGGAGCTTAGCACAGAGGGTGATAGCAAGTGTATGTTGTAGTGATACCAATTATAATTAGAGGATAATCCCTAACTAAAGAAACTCAGTTAGTCATTGGAGATAGTCCATCAGTTCAATATCTAGGAGGCACGCAGAGATACAAACATAGAGTCTGCTGGGGTTGCTTACTGCCCCAAACTAAAACCTGTTTTGCTGTTCTCCTCATTCACATATGCCTGTGTTTCACCTGTGTGTAGTTGTGAATGTGTGCAGTGTCTAGAAGCGTGCATTGGTCCTGGCTGCCTCAGAATAACTGTGAGATTTCCCCACACCAGCGCCAATGCCTCCCTCTCCCACTGGCGTGACTCACATCTATGCCACTAAGCCGAGTCCGCATGAGCACGCCTGATTTCTGGTCAGTGCAGGACATGACTTAGTGGCTCCAGGCTGGATCTAAGCACCGCTCCTCAGCTCACAGGCAAGCTGTGACTCCCCACAAGAGCTGCTGGGTCCAGCTGTCTCCTGACTACACCTCAGAGCAAGGCAGAAGGAGTTCTTCACAAGGTCCATGGTGGGAGATGGAGCAGAAGCACCTCAGACTGTTGCTGGGACATTGAAGGGGCCATGCCTCTAGCCCTCTACCTCAAGGTGCTGCTAATTCACGGTGACAAAGATCCACCAGAGAACTTCTCCTTAATGCCATGCTACTTATCAAGGCAGCCAGCCCTGGGGACAGACCCACTTGGGATACACTCCAGGGAGGGTAGGAGGAAGAGCTGGAGCCACAAATACAGGCGCTGAAGGGACGTTCTCTAAATTGTGTTATGCAGGAGATCAGGCAAGGCAGCTGCCTTGGATCTGAGACACAGGTAGGGCCTAGGAGGATCTAGTTAGTGACCGGTGTTCCCAGCAGGAACAGACCCATCCTCTAAGAGAAATCTGTGATCCCCATGACTGCAGGGTCTTTCAGGCATCTATCATGCCAGAGAAAAGGAGAATCTGGAGTGTAGCCCTCCCCTCCCCTCCCCTGCCATTCATGTTTACCGGCGTGGCTTTAGAATTAGATGTGGGAGCAATGGACCACCCGCTCCATCAAATACCTAGCTCAGCTCTGTTCCTGGAGGAAAATCTCCGAGAGGAACAGTTCCCAGAGACTCAGTAGCAGGCACAGCCCCCCAGCACCTGTTCCCATGGCAAAGGGAAAGGTGACCAGCTAAAACATAGTCTCCACCCAAACTGTTCTGTGCTATGGAAAAGTGGAGGTATCGGTTGGATGGAAGATCTCCCAGGACAGTATCTGCTGCCCTCACCAGTCTTTTGCACCCCACCAGCAAAAAGAAAAACAACAAGGGAGGGGGAAATAAACCCCAAAGAACCTTTAGGAGACTTGTGGCTTCTTGCAGCTGGGAGCCAGGGGTGTTTTTCGAGGTTCTCCACCTAATTTTTGAAGTTTTTCTGACATAAAGAAGTTTTTGAAGTCACTTTCTGGACTGAGTGATGGGCGTTGCTCCCTAGTTTGGGGCTGGGGCATAGCTCAGCCTTACAGAAGACATACAGTGGAGGGGTTTCAAAGAGGTCCACAAAGGAACACAAGAACATAAGAAGTGCTAGATTGGGTCAGACCAATGGTCCATCTAGCCCAACATACTGTCTCCAACGGTGGTAGAAGTGGATGCTATAGAGGGAAAGGATTGAACGTGCGTGATCTATCCTCTACTCAATGCCTTCACTGGCATCTACCATTATTGGGTTAGAGATGCCAGAGGAAACATCTCCAACCGTTCTGTTCAGTAACCATTAATAGATCTATCATCCAGGAATTTATCCAGTCTTGTTTTGAACCTGGCTCTGCCATCTGCTTCCACCACCTCCTGTAGCAATAAAGGTGGGTCAGAGGACCAGTCCTGAGCCTTTTGGCCTAAACCTATGAGGGAACATACTGCTGGGGAAGGAGAAGCCAAGAAGAAGGGGTGGGGAGGACAGCGAGAGTGGCATGGGTGCATAACTCATACGGCATCACAACATCACCCCTTTCCCCCGTGATAGCACAGCAATCAGCTATGGAAATGCCACAGAGCAGTACCAGGAGAGGCCCCAAGAGGTGGCCTCCACCCCGTTTATTCCTGGCCCTAGAGGTAACAGGGCTAGTGCAGATACAGTGTTGGGTGCCCCTCCACCACCATTTGGGGCTTGGCCAAGTACCAGAGTGGGGTTGGGGCACCCAAGGCCCTGTCCTGTGGAGCCCAGGGGGAGGTGGGCAGCAGAAGAGCAGCCACTTCTTCGGTTCCCACAGATGAAACCCAATAGCCCTTGAGGCGGTGGTAGTGGTAATTCTCCTCCTGCTCACCCCCATCACCGGCCACCACAGCGAGGAGTAGGAGGAGAAGGGAGGGGCTGAAGGTCTCGGCCAGGCCCACCGGCATCTCCTGGTGGGGGCCAAGCCCCAGGGCAGGGTCTCCAGGTCCTGAGAAGGCATCTTGAGTGGCATGAGTGGCACAGTGCAGGGCTAAAAGACAGGAGAGGGGTGGGAAAGGTGTGTTATGGGGCAGGAGGCACAGAATAAGCCACTCCCCAGATCTGGGATGGAAGTCATGGTTCCCCTCCTACCCTGTACAGGCTGCACTGAGGGGGAAGGCCTGTGTGGAGCAAGAAAAGAGTGAGTGTATGAGGAAGGGTGTGAGGGGCATGGAGGTGGAAAGGGTGCTGTGTGTATGGAAATGTGCACAGGCCATGTGCACAGAGGTACCAGCCTGGGAGCAGTGAGGGAGAGATGGTTGCATGCATCCCCTGACCCTTCCAGCCATGACCCGCGGCTACCACCTTCCCGCTCCACCACCCACCCAAAGCCAAGAGGCCACGTACCCCCATCTCCCCACCTTACACTCACCCCCTGCCGGCCCCTCCACCAGCTGCTCAGCTGCCCCAGCCCCCAGGTGCCCACCTTCTGAGACACCACGTTCCCCATGTCAGAGCATGCCTCCTCCTTGCTCCCCTCATCTTCGGGAGCTGTGCAGCCTCTGGGGCAATTGTGACCTCAGGGCTGGCTGCAAGCTGTCACCCCTGCTCAGAAAAGGGGGTGTACCCTGCCCCCACCCACTCGAGGATGCCCCTCTGTTCCTTCCTACACCCACCCCAGGCCCCTCCCCACCAGCCCCAAGCTCTGCCCCTCTCCCCCCTCCCCCTTACAACATCTGCACAGCTGACGGGTATCGTCATAACCACCAGCTCTTTATTGACCGATGCTCCTGCTGGCCTTTCAGTCCTTCCTCATGCCTCTCCACCATGGCTTGAGGGTCCCCTGACCCGGCTCCCTGCACAGCCATGAGACGGCCAGGCCCAGCTCGGCCAGCGAAGCCTCCACCTGCTGCAGCAGTGCATGGGACAGGCGTCGGTCCCGGTAGTGGAAATTCTCCTTCCAGCTCCGCCCAGCCCAGGCCGAGGGCAAGGGTGAGGGCCGGCCAATGCCGGGGCGCGAGAGACATGGGTCAGCAGCACCGGTGGGCAGTGGGTTCTGGAAGGGAGCAGGAGAAGGGGCCACTGATGAGAAGGGATATGGTGGGGAGGAGCACATATCATAGACCATGAGGCTTGGAAGGGACTGCAGGGGATCACATCTAGTTCAACCCCCTGCTCAAAGCAGGACCAGCCCCAACTAGATCATCCCAGCCAAGGCTTTATCTAGCCAGGTCTTAAACGCCTCCAAGAATGGAGATTCCACAACCACTCCGGGTAACCTGGTCCAGTGTTTTACTACCCTCCTCATGAGAAAGTTCTTCCTAATATCTAACCTCAACTTCCCTTGCTGCAACTTGAGATCAGCACTGGGCAACACAGGCATGGGCTGAAACATCACCATTTGGGTGCAAAAGCAGTTACTCTGTACCCACACACATACAACCCCTCCAGCACCAAGCCAGACCCACCCTTTGTTTCCCAGGCAATGCACACCCTGTATTTGACTTCCTACCAATGCTTGGCCAGAAAAATAACCCCTTCCAGACTCGTATTGGTGCCTCTCTCCCCGAATTGCAGCTCTGCTCCTTTGGAGGCCGGACAAAATGACCTTGAGAGGTCCCTTCCAGTCCTCCTTTCCTATGATGCTATAGGCCAGGCTCAAACCCCTCTTCTCCCCAAATACATGCACACATACACACATGCCCATGTGCATGCCAGTTGGAAAACTGTAGCATCCTCTCAGGTCTGTTCTCACAGGAAGCAACATGCTGATTTTTTGGGCGTCCCCACCTCCTGATAGTTTATGGTGCTACTATCCCATGCCCCCCCCTCCCCAATCCACTGCAGGCCCCCACATGCTCCCAGTGGAGCATGGGAGTCATTCCCCAGCTGCATCAAGAATGAAAAGGCCCTTTACAGATGGATTCAGGAGCCTAAACCCCTTTGGCAAGCTGGCCCTGAGGTTGGGGGGGGGTACAGATGGGGTGTGCAAAGCAAGAGATCATGAACTGTGTATGTGTGTCCATCCGTCCCGTGCCCCCCTGACCCCTGGCTCACACTCACTGTGCCACAGCTGGGGCCACAGCACCCAAACAGCCCCTGCCTTTCTGCTGCTACCTCCTCCTCCTCAAGGTTGCAGGACCCAATGGGGACTGGAGAGGGTACCTGTGAGGCACCGCTCCCCATCCCCCTGGGCCCAGGGGTGCTTGTTCTGGGCCTGGGGACACGGGCGGCTGCAGGCACCACCCTGGGCAGGGTGGAGAGCTGGGTGGGGTGGGAGGAGGACTAAAATTATGACATCACTAGGTCCCAGCCATGACATCATAAGGGGCCAGTGATGACACCCCAGGCCCAGCAAAAGCTCCACCAGCCAGCCCTGACAAAGCCTCATCCAAAATCCAGCCAGATCCAACACAAAGCCACCCAGGTCAGCACTATGATCCCCCCCAGGCTTTGGACAGTCAGTCAGGTCCTGTGAGACCTCTGTAGGACCCTTACCACCCCCTCCCTCCCTCCCCCAGGGTCTATCATCCAGGATCTCCCCCGCAATCACCTGCCTCTCCCAGCCTTACCCCACAGGTCCACCTCTGTAGTGCCCACCCCAGAGCTCCCAGTCACACTCCCTCCCCACTGTATCCCCACTCCACACTTTTCTGGCAGTAAAGCAACCCAGCACCGGAGGGCAAAACCTGAAATGCAGCCCCAAAAGAGGGAGGTAGCAGGGCCCAGCCAGTGCAGTGCTGCCCCTGAGCTAACAAGAGGTGTTACCTGGGTGTTTTTCTTTATTTTGCTGGGTATTTTTTCTATTTTTCCTCATTTTTTTAGAGCATTGTTATCTATTTCTCTGGGTACCTTCAGGGTGTTTTCAGATACTTCCCCAAGCAGCAGGAGCCTCACAGCCATGTTCAGGCAGTGCCATAATGCAGGCTTTTGGGAGCTGAGTGCCAGAAGAGTGCCCTAGAGACTGGGCACTAGAGGGTTCAGCGTCATCCAGCGTGATCCCCTCTCAAACTGTCACAGCACAGCTACTCCAAAAGTGATATGGCCAAATTAGTGCATCTGTGGACAGCACCAAGCCGGGTGCAGTTGCAGAGACTGTGGAGGTCAGGGCTAGGATCCAGAATCACCAGGATAGACTGGCAAAGTCATCAAGCAGATAAGATTCAATAAAGAAAAAGGCACAGTCCTGTGCTTGGGGGAGAATCATTGCAGGTGCAAATACATGACCTGCCAGGCTGCAGTACTGTGGAGAAATACCTGGGGGTTACAGGAGACCATCAACTGAATAGGAGCCTTGTTGCAAAACAGCCAGCAGCGCCCTGGGTTGTATTAACAAGAGAGTC
The DNA here is from genome assembly GCF_000455745.1 of Alligator sinensis. NCBI lineage: Eukaryota > Metazoa > Chordata > Crocodylia > Alligatoridae > Alligator > Alligator sinensis. The sequence continues at coordinate 176,925 of NW_005842791.1, forward strand.
ACTTGTCAATCGAGGGGAGCAAAGCTTCCTCTCTAATCAGCACTGGGTGAGGGCACAGGCAAGAAGATGCTTTACAGCCATGAGGGCAGCAGTGGTTAAGAAATGAGGGATGAAGACTGAGTACTGTGGGGTGGGGTGTGGGACCAGTGCCACCTGATACCCCACAATCCCCTTCCCTTCCTCCTGCACCACACAGGCTCCCTCCCTATCCAGCATAGCAGACATGAGCACCTCTGGCTCAGCATTGCCTGTGCCCCTACCCTGCAGTGGAGCCAGGAGGGGCCACGCTGCCTGCTGCAAAGGCCCAAGATCTCCCCAGAAAGCATCTGTTCCAGGGCTCACCCCCCTGCAGCCAGGTCCTGGGATTCCCAAGGGGACAGCTCTGCTTCTTTCATATTAGCATCTCTCCTGCCACCCTGGTACCAGGACAGGGGGACTGCCTCTCATCCCTTAGCCATGCCTGTCCCCTCTCTGCTTGGCCTCCGGCCACACGTGCTGCCAGGCGGCAAGGTCCCAGGGTGTGAGGGGCTCCATGCCAGCCCATGCTGGCTCCTCCTGGGAGCTGGGAGATCCCTCAAGGTCCCTGGCGGGCACTCTCTTGCATCTGGTGCCTTTGGATGAAGCCGGTCCCAGGAGCAGATTAGTCAGGAGCTGCTCAGGGGTCATGACTGGGAAAGGCAGGGCAGCAGGCTGCAGCTGGAAGAAAGGAAGCTGTTACTGGGATGAGGCAAAGGGGTCAGGGCCCAGTCATCCACACACATCCCAGGGGAGGGAGGAAAGTGCCTGATGCCTCTGGTTAGATTAGTGAGACCTAGTCCAGATTTCTGGCTTGGCTGCTGAAAAGGGACAACCAGCCCCTGTTCCCAGAAACAAGTCTCCAATAGCCCCAGATGCTACTTTAACCACCTCCAATGCCCTGGCATGAGGAGACCCTAACCCAATAGGACTCAGCCAGCGTTAAAGGCCAGATGAGATCCGCATTCCCCTCAATGAATGTCCAAAACCGCTGGAGGTTTTTAAGATCCAGCTGGACAAAGCTTTGCCTGGGATAATCTAGTTGGGGCTGATCCTGCTTTGAGCAGGGGCTTGCACTAGATGTGATCTCCTGAGGTCCCTTCCCACCCAAACTTTCTATGAGTCCGTGATTCTAATTTGACCAAAAAACAACCCGGTTGCAGAGAGACCAAGAACCAGCTTGGATATGAGGAGTCTCCTCCTTTCCCCACCCCATCATCCCCCTTTGTGACCAAAAGTCACTGGCAGAGTCTTGAGAACCTTACGACCTTTCATACCAATGCCCCCCAAACCTTCCCTTCTCTCCGGAAGACCAAAGCACCTCATTTTGGAAACGCAGGTATTAAATTTAACTTTTCTGCAGGTAAAAAAATAAATAAATAACATTTTGCTGCCGGTGTTATTCAAAAACCAGGCCCTACATTTAAAAAATAGCTCTGAAAGGGATTAGGAAGTCCCAAGATGAAATGCAGGATATTTGGGGCAGGGAGGGACAGAACAACCCCTCCTTCTCCATTTCATGGAAAACTTCTGCTTTGATTTGACCCCCATCTGCAAATATTGCTAATGAGTTCCTGCCAAGCCAGGCATGTGGCCTGGTCCCCCAGTCTCCCCCACCCATCAGGGCCACACCAAGGCATCCCCAGGACTGCAGCCCTCTTCCCTTATGGAGCAGCCTCACTACCCCACGCCATTCAGAGAGCAGAGCTTGGCATGGGCAGAGGGCATCTTTGGGGTGCAGCCCCCCCTCCGGGAGGTCATTCATGACACATCAGCTGCTGCGGAAAGTACCAGGCAGGAGCTGCACCCTTGCCTCCCACCTCCAGGGGATCTCTACCATCATCTTTGCATGCTTCTGGGCCTTCCCAACTAAGCTCAGGTTACCCATGGCAGCCAGTCCTCCCAGACAGGTAAACTGGGTGTGCTTCTATCTCAGGGTCTGGTCTGGTCTGGACATGACAAGATTGATTGTGAAAGGTGCCCCTGCATGCACACACTGACACACACACACACACACACACACACGGTTCTATTGTGATGGGAAGCCTAACTGCACAAAGGGGCTCCTGGTTAGCCAGGGAGAGGAGACAAGACCCTACTGAATCCTCACCTTTGCTGCCCTCTCCCTTCCAAAAACATCACCCTATGCCAGTGTAGCTACCTCTGGGGTGAAACACGGGAACCATCTATTCAGGGCTGCTTTGCATGGTGCCTCCTCCGGCACGCTAGCACTGTGTCCCCCTCGCAATCGCTGCAGCAGGAGCAGTCTATCTTCACCCTGTCCCAGCTGCCCAGTGCCCACCAGCAGGGCCCCCCACCCCACTTCTTGCAGAAGGGCACGTACCCCCACCATAGTGAGGCATTGCAACCAGCAACCCCATCCCCATCCCAATGGCATCCTCCAGCACAGTGCTCCCTTGTTCTCCACTGGGGCACTGGAGGGCAGACGTGACTACAAGGATTAAATATCCAGCCCCTCTGCTCTACCCCTCCTCCCCCAATGTGGATCGACAGCACTGGCCCCTTTTTGTAGCACACTGGGGTGTCAGTGCCCTCCCGCTCCCACAGGGGCAAGGCGCCCCATAGAGAGTCTCAGCTTCTTCCAGCATGGAGCTCCTCGCGCCACCTCCCACCCCTCCAGTGCACAAACACCCCCTGCCTCCCCAAAACACATCTGGGCTTTTCCAGGTTTCTTTATTAACATATAAAAGTTAGTAAAACCACATCAGTCCCTATACAAAGCACCGCAGGGCAGGGTAGAGCAGGAGCAGGGATGGCGGGGTCTGAATGGGAGCAGGCAAGTCCTGATCCCCATGAATGGAGTTTTCATATGGCACCAAAGGCACAGCTGCAAACACGCATGTGCTGCCCTCATGACTGCACCCATCCCTGGGAGGAGAGGAATAGCCTTTGTGCTTCTCTGCAGTGTCACCCGTGTCCCCTGCCGTGGCACCTTCTTGGCCCAGCCAAGGGACCCCTGAGCCCCACAGGAACTAGGAGCTGGCAGAGAGCAGGGCATGGAGGAGCTGGGAGCACTGCCCAGCCCAGCATGGGGAAAAGATATGGGGGAGGGGGGGAGGGGGGCGGAGGGGGTGTTAGGAAACACCACTGAGGGTGATGAGGGGGGGAATAAACAGCCCCCTGCCCCCAACTGCAAGGATGTGAGTTCAGATCTGTGCTTCTGAGGCCTGCCCCCGACCCACAGCTGGGCCCCAGTCATAAGGCACATGAGGGAAAAGGTGCTAATCCTGTGAGCAAGGCATGAGGCATGCAGGGGAGTCAGGGTAGGGAGGTAGGGAACCTACCCCCCACTTCCAAAGCAGCAAGTCATTCTGCCAGGGGGCCGGATCACTGCCATCGGGTGGTGGGGGTGGAGGATCTGTGCTTTGTACACCATTCACTGACACCCCCAACTGATCAGTCCCAGTACAGGGCTGGATCATGGCTGGCACCACCCTCCTCACCCCCCGTTGAATGGAACCCCACCATGCTTCATTCTCTGACCCCCATGAGCCTGCCCACCTGTGCCAGGATGGGGCCAGTGCCCACTAAAGGGTGAAGCTGCTGTAGCCCATGTGCTGAGCCCCCATCGCCAGGCCAAGCAACCCTATAGCAGTGCTCCCCACAAAAACAGGACTCCAAATCAGCGCTGGACCTCCATAAAGTGCAAAGGTGCCCTCATATTCCACCCACGAAACCCCCCTGGCCTCTGAGGTGAATCCCCCTGGATAGAACAAACCCCACTATCCTGACGGTCCTAGGCCACCTGCCACCCTGGGACTTATACTGGGGCTTATACCCCTCCTCTTATGAGGATAAATTCCAAAGCCATGTCCCACAATGCCCCACACTGAGGCCTTGCCCCTCTACAAGCAGAGGGAGGAACCACTGCCCATCCTACCTCCCACCCTGGTGGGGTCAAATTAGTATGCAAGGAGATAAACAAAAGAGAAGGAATAAGGCTAAGAAACAGGCACGAAGCCCCGCGCAGCAGAGGATGCTGAACCCATGTCCACTTCACAATGCATGGGGGGGGGCCTGTGTGAGGCCAGGCTCAGCTCCATGTCCCCCCCTCCAATCTGGGGCCTGCCCCCTGTCAGTCAACAGCATCACAGATCTCCCGCACGGCTGCATTGAAGGCGGCTGGCTGGTCGGCGTACACGTGGTGGGATGCGCCGGTGATGGCCTGCCAAGGGGAAGGGAGGAAAAGAGGAGCGTCAGGAGAGAGCAGTCACTACAGCCTTCCCACCCACTGGGCAGTTCCACACCCCTCACTGGGTAGAGGGGTGGTAGATGTACCCCATCACACAGCCCCTCCTGGCCCTCCCATGCTCCTCATTCCTACCCCAACTCCCAAATCCCCCAGCCCCGGCCCCCCATGCCGTACCAGGTGCCGCACGTAGCTGCCAGGCCGCAGCTCCTTGACCCGACGCCCAGTGCTGGTGTCGATCCAGGACTCGGCGCCATAGATGAGCGTGATGGGCAGGGCCGTTGGCAGCAGGTGGATCCGTTCCAGCATGGGGCGACGGGCCCAACCCAGTGCCTGCGTCATGGCCTTGAAGCCTGCCTCGCCGCTGCCACATGGGGGGAAGCCATGGGGTCACAGGGAGGAACACCCAGAAACCAGGGTCTCCAGGCCTGTCTGTGCCTTGCTCCTGCCCCTCCCTGAAGCAGCATCACACCTGCCACCCAGGTGCCCGGGGCCTTACCACCAGTCCATCTTACTGGGGCAGAAGTCCCTTCTCCCACTCACACCTGGGTTCCTAGTCCTGGTAGCAAGTGAATCTACCTACTCCTCAAGACACCTAGGTCCCCTATTCCATCACCTTGTCCCTACCCTAGCCCCTACTATATCTGGGGTCCCTTGTCCCTCTCAGACACCTGGGTTCCCAGCCCTGCCAGGCTCTGGGACAGGTCCTTGGGGCACTGGCCTGGACTTTTGGCTCCCATCCCATGCCCCTCCTGGAAGCTGGCAGCACAACAGCCACCACAGGGATTCAAGTCCCACCCCTGACCCTCAGCCCCTCACCTGGGTGTCTGGGCATTGCAGTGGTAGATGTACTCAGAGATGGTGTCATCTTCAAAGAACTCTGCAAACTTCTGCTTGAAGTCAGGCCGGAAGCGCTGGACGAGGCTGGGGCCTAGATGGACAGACAGGCAGAGCAAGAGGATTGGGGGCAAGCCTGACCCCAAGATACAGCTCCCTCCCCATCCCCAGTCCCCCTGGCCCCAGCATCTCACCCCAGGGGCCGGCGACCCTCAGCACAGCCAGGGGGTTGGAACGCCCCAGGACAGCAGCAACGGCCTTCACCCAGGTAGGGGGAGCATGGGTCTGGCTGGGGTCAGCGGGCCGCACTGGGAAGCCCCACGGGTCCACCAGGATGAGGTGCTTCACCCTGAGCCAAGGAGGAAGCACACAGAGGATCAGAGGCGTCCCCTCTCCATCATCATGACCTTCCCCCACCAGCTTCTATTGTCCCCTCCCTCATTACCCCAGCAAAGAGGAGGAGATGTGGAGTGACCCCAACCCCCTCACCTGACATACCCCACAGAGTTGTGACCCCAAACACAGGACCAGGGGGCCGGATGCCCCTTGAAGTGCCAGGACTCTGGGGTAGGGGGCCAGGTGCCCCCATTCCCTATACATCCCCCTGTAATGGCAATGGGGAGGCAGAGGGCCTGGATTCCTCTCTACAGCAAGCACAGACCATGGCAGGCATGGGAGCACATGATGCTGGACAAGGGGGCTCCTGGTCTGGGTGTGGTGGCCCATAGCCAGGGGGATTCAGGGGTATCTCTCACCTCTCAGGGTACTGCAGGCTGTAGGAGGCAGCCAGGAAGCCGCCCAGGCTGTGCCCCAGCAGGATCATGCTGCTGAGGCCCATCTCTTGGCGCCAGGCCTCAATGGAGCCCACAAAGGCATCCTCAGCCTCCTGGGCATCACGGGGGAAGGGTGGCCGGGAGCTGCGCCCAAAGCCCAGCAGGTCGAAGGCGTGCAGGGGCCGCCGGGCACCCAGGGCGTCCAGGTTCAGCACCCAGAGCCCCACGCCACCCCCGAATCCATGCAGCAGCACCAGCGGGGTCCGGCTCTCATCCCGCTCCTGGCGCAGAGACACAGTCCAAATTCGCGCTCGGTTTGGCAGTGTCACGTAGCGTCCCATGAACGGGCTCCGCAGGCCTGTGGGGTGCAGCAGGAGGGGCAGAGGGGAGCATCAGCCAGGCCTAGGCCCCCTCATCCCAGCCCCCTACAGAGGCCTTCCTCCACTCTAGCCCTTTGTGAGGTCTCTTCCTCCAGGCCCATTGCTGCTGCTCCACCAAATATATTTTCCCCAGCCCAGCCCTTTGTCCCAAATCGCTCCAGTTCTGCCTACCCTTGGCACCCCCTATAGGCAATCCTGCTGCTCAGTGCCCAACACCATAGAGGTACCTGCCCCCAGGGTCCTCTACCCAACGCTGGACTCTCTCCTCATCCCCACCGGCAATACAGCCCCCCCAGGCTGCCTACTGCCCCCATGAAGGAAGGGTCCCCTAAAGCCAAAGCCCAGAGTATTCCAGGTCCCCCACCCTCCTCCCTGTTGGAAGACAGACCCCTCTAGGCATTCCTATCCCCTCAAGTGCTAACACCTCTTCAGAGAGGGCACACCTCAGGCCCTACCACCAACCCCTGGTCCCACAGACCCCTGCCCAGCCTAGCCCAAGCCCTACTCCCAGTCCTCCCACAGGACTTCCCCTCCCCATCCCCAAGGCCCACATGCTTCCCCCACCCATCCCTACTCTTCAGCCCTAACCTGATGCACCCATAGAGCTCACAGCTGCCCCACTGCTGGTCACCCTATGGGGAACCCTAAGAAGAGCCCCCAAGAGAGAGATGGGGATGGCATCTTCAGAGGCACTTTCCCTCCTCTGGCCCCATCCCTGTCTGGGGGGGGAAGGGGGGCACTCACACTGCATGATCCGGGCCTCCACATTCTTGAGGTGGGACATAGAGGTGGGGAGCCAGGCGGGGAGCCAGCCACTGAGCCAGCCTTGGGGCCTGCAGGGTCAAGGATGGATGGGTAAACATAAGCAGAGGCACTGGGGGACCACAGCCTCCCTTCATGCATCAGCGACACCCCCCCCAGCTTGGGTGTCACCCACAGATCCCCTACCATCACCAAGGGGAGGGGGGGGGGGGGGAGGGGCCCGGTCCCCCACCC
>NW_005842791.1:184166-185042 GCF_000455745.1 Alligator sinensis
TCACCAGGGGGGGGGGGGGGGGGAGACAGTGCCAGCTCCCCTTCCCCAGGGCTCAGGTTTGGGGGGAGGGGGGGTCCCATTGCCATCAAAACACATCCTGGGGTTCCCAAGCTCCAGAGCACGCCCCTACCCCACACCCTGCTTTCTTGAACCTCATTAACTCCCCTCCCAGTGTCAAACCATTAAAGCTCCTTGTGATTTATTATCTTCCCTCCTCACCCCAACAGTCACCCCCAGGTGGGAGACCCCTCCTCTGCACCCCAGGAGATTGGGGCTGTTAGTCAGGTCAGAGACCAGGGACCTTCCAGACATGGGAGTTTCTGCCCTGAGGTCGAACCAGTCCCACTAGCCCCTTGCATTGCTGGGCAAGGATTCAGCTTTCCCACCGCCCAGGAAACGTCACCATCTCAACTTACTCCAACCATTTCAACACACAAAGGAGCATCCATCCGCCTGCCCCCCCCTTAAAGCTTCACACAAAATAAATATGGTGAGAAGGGGACAGCAGGGTCAATACACCTCCAGGAAGGGGATAAAGCCTTTTGTTCCCCTGATCCCGCCCCCACTGCCCTTGCCGTATTTGAATGTCTGTTTATGTCATTGGGAATCGTGTTGAAGTGCGTTTGCTTCATGGGAAAGTTTCCAGGCAAACTTTTCAAAGATAGACAAGTTCTCAGCAACTTTCCCACCGGCCCGCACTTGTAGATGTCTCATGCTGCTCTGTGCTAATTTAAGACTTGCACAAGGGAAGTGGGAGAGAAATCCATAAACGGCTTTGTTCAACAAGAGCTGCCCTCTCCGAGCCCCCCAAAGCTGGCACGATCTGTTGGAGGGGAGGGGAGGGGAGGGGAGGGGAGGGGAGGAAGCATGGCCAGA
>NW_005842791.1:185335-195032 GCF_000455745.1 Alligator sinensis
GCCAGGCACAGCTGATGCGGGGCAGGGGGCGGGGCCAGTGTGGGAAAGGGGCGGGGCTTGGGTGCCATGAATGGGCTTCCCTCCAGCCTACAAGCACACGCCCCCAACTCCTTGTAGTGCGCCGGCGCCCAGCGCTCTGACCCGGAAGTAGTCTCACCGGCCGGTATTCATCTCCGCCGTCGGCAGCTTCATCCTGGGCGGTGAGGGACCCCCTGCCCCTGCCTGTGTGACCTCTGACCCCTGGGGATCTTGCTCCCCCCCCCAGCTTCGTTCTCAGGGCTGAGCCACAGGAGCCCTATGCCACAGTGGTCCGTGTCCTAGGCCTTTGCATTATGCTCATCATAAGCAAATCGGGCCCATCCGCGTCTTTCTTCCCAGACGCAGCTGTCTGACGCTGTCTCTTTGTGTCTCTCTCTATCGCCCACCCAGTTTGTCTGAGGATCCAGATCAACCCGCAGAACAAAGGGGAGTTCCAGGGCATCTCGCCAGAACGGGCGTTCGCCGACTTCCTCTTTGCCAACACCATCCTGCACCTGGTGGTCATCAATTTTGTCGGCTGACCCAAAGAGCATAAGGTAGCGAGCCTGCGGAGGGAGCTTGCCAGTGGGCTGTTCACGCTGAGCTGCGACGCCTGCGCGGTACCGGCCGCGGAGACTTCCTTTTATTTCCAGTGAAGGCCGTCGGGTTAGAGCAAGGCAGCAGCAGGTGGGACCCCTGGCTTCACCCAGGCAGGAGAAATGGGCTTGAATGAATTAATCACGAGGACATTTTGCTAGACTAAGTGGGGAGGGGAACGCAAGTTATTTGTGGAGTTGGTGGGTGCAGACCTGTAGGCTTGTCCAGAGGCTGAGTGGCTGCAGGTTGAAGCTCTGGGACAGTAGTCTTCTACGTTAGGAATGGGTAGGCTTCAGTTACGAATAAAAATGCAGAAAGGGGGAACAAATTGAAAGTCCTCCTATACCCTCCTTCAGTTTTATGTGGTTGTTAGATTGGGGTTATGGTTTCTTTACTGTTTGGGATCGGAGAAGTCAAGCTGGAAAGGACCTCCCGAGGTCATCTAGTCAAATCTCCTGCCTGAGGCATGGTCATCCCTATCCAAACCATCCTATACAAGTCCATTGTCAAACCTCTTGGAAAACTGCAGAGTCAACCCTAACACAACACAAGACATGGCACCCTATTCTGCCCAGGGAAAACATGGTGGCCAATGTGATGCTGCTGCCCGTGTTGTTAAAATATGATTGAGAGAGCCACGTCCCCTGCTACAGAGGAGGGCAAAAAAACCCCATGGTCCATACCAATCTGATCATGGGGTAAAATTCCCTCCCGACTCCAATATGTCAATCGGGCTGACCCTGCACCCTGAGTGGAGGAGTAAAACCCGCAAGCCAAGCACCTCCAGGCTTAAGTTCTAGGAGCATTGGCATAGCCCAAGCACAGTCCCCATCCTGAGCTGCAGCCAGTACCTAATGCTTCTGAGGAAGGCATTAGGCATTCAACGCAAACAAGTGCAGGGTACTGCATCTAGGGAGAAGGAACCAGCAATATACCTATAGGCTGGGAAACACCCCTCTTGTCAAAACAGTGGCGGAAAGGGATCTTGGAGTCATTGTTGACTCCGGGATGAACATGAGCCACCAATGTAAGGAAGCGGTCAGTAAGTCTAACCGCACCTTGTCGTTCATCTACAGATGCATCACAAGCAGGTCCAGGGAGGTGATCCATCCCCTCAATGCAGCATTGTTGGTCAGGCTGCAGTTGCCTCACTTCAAAAGGGATGTGATTCTCATTGAGAAGGTCCAGAGGAGGGCCACTTCCATGGTCAAGGGGCAGTGGGTCAGGTCCTACGAAGAGAGGCTGAAGGGCCGGAATCTATTCAGCTTCCGCAAGAGAAGGCTGAGAGAGGATTTGGTGGCCATTTACAAACTCACCAGGGGAGACCAGCGGGAATTGGGGGAGGCTCTGTTCCCCCAGGCACCACTAGGGGTTACTAGGAATAATGACTACAAATTGTTAGAAGGTTCAGAGTGGACATCAGGAGACGCTACTTTACATTTAGAGCTGCCAGGCTCTGGAATGGGCTCCCAAGTGAGGTGTTGCTCTTTCCTGCCTTGGGGGTCTTTTAGAGGAGGTTGGACAGATATTTGGCTAGGTTGTTATGACCCTGGCACTCATTTCTGCCCAGGGCAGGGGGTCGGACCTCATGATCTATTTAGGTCCTTTCGGACCCTAAGCACTATGAAATGATGAAGGCTTAAAAAAAACAAACCACAAAACCTGGCACCTTGGGGGGGTGGGGGGGGAGACAGGGATGTTCAGCCTTTATCTTTGGTGACCCATTTAACTCACTTCCCCTCTGTCTTCTTTCCAGGATCCTGTTTCCTCCTGTGCTCTGAATGTGCAGCTGAAAGAGAGCAAGGAGCTGGCTCCCTATGGACTCAGATTCTGTTCCGTGATAGGGGAGGAGATGCTGCCTTCCCCCATTCACTATAACCCCTTTCCCCAATAAACCTCATTTTAATACTTGTGTATTAGTCATTTTGGGGAACTCTTCCTGCTCAGCATCAGGACTCCCAGCTGTTTCTCCAGGAGGACTCACTAGGCCTCACTTCCTCTACCCAGCCAGCAAGCTTTTATTCTGCCCTACTTTCAAGGGGATCCGGAAGTGGGTTACCATGGAGACTCAGAGCCTTATGTCTAGTCTCACCTCTCCACTTCCTGACCCTTACCACATGGAAACTCGCTCTTGCCCCCTCGGCTTCAAAGCAGTGGAAACTTGAGTTTATTTTGGGGTTGGGGAGGAAACATCTTTTTCCAGGTTCTGTGAAACTTCCACCCCTTCACACACCCACCAATATCTCCCTGCCTTTCCCCTTAAGCCTTTTCTAGATGGTGTTCCCAGTGCCTTTCAGTCCTCTTGCAACCTCTAGATGTCCTGCTCTTTGTATTAAATTGTGTCCGTGTCATCAGTGCTCATCCTTGTTATCTTAATTCTGATGACATAAATGGACTTAGATGGTAAGATGCCCCTGTTGCTGCCCAGTGCTGAAGGGTTGTGCTAGGTTCAGGGTTTCAAGTATGCAGGTCCCTGAGTGCACTTGTTCCTATGGCGTTGCAGTCTGGATTGTCCAGGCTACAGCAATGCGATGTGGGAGGAGAAGTTCTGTTCTGAAACACCTTCTATTGGACCAACTGCACAGTGGAGAGAGGTGCTAGACAGGCCTTTGGTCATGAAATGCCCTTCCTTATGTCTGGAAAAGAAGTTAATACAGCCTAAGCTCATTACCAGATAGAGTAATTCCTCCTGGTCACCTTGTTACATAAATGAAGGGGTCACTGCGAAAGAGAATTGGGCAGAGATTACTACTTTGCTATGTGGTTGGTCCATGAAAGGATATTCCCAAATAAATCCTGCTTCTCCAGTGGCAATTGCTAGCCACCCTTTTTTAGCTTGGTGTTAGGAAGCCTTGATTGGCTTGACTCAGTTCCTCTGTTTTTGGTAGCTAGTAAAGCTGCAATTATGTGGATCAGGCTGGATGGACAGAAAAACCATAGTACTCCTCATTTTGGGCCTAAGGACCATTGGTGACCCTCTTGTTCTGTAGACCACTGCATCCTCATCACCAGGTTTCATTTGAAGTCACTCCAAAGCTGTGTGGGGCCCGGTGCAATCCAGAACAGGCTGCACAATTCTTATTTTTGTGCCCTGGGCTTCTGATGCCCTGCAAAATACTGAACTAAGCTTATAGGCCCTCTGTATACATGATGTACTTAAAGGAAAGCACCCCATACAGAGGCCCTATACCCTGCTTGCTGCAGTCTGTGGATCCTGCTTGCTGCAGTGACTGGATCGGCAATGACCTGCCAAGCCCCTATCCCTGCAGCACTGGGGCATTGAGTTCAGCTGTGTTTCAAGGAGCAGAGCTTGCTTGTTATAGTGCAGTGTCTAAAGCTAAGCTGAGGCAGCAGGGTCAGCACAGCCAAAATGTCATATACCCAGTCTCTACCATGCTGTCTTCCTCCCAGGACATGGGCTCAGCTTTTTGTGTTTGCTCTGTCCATCTCCTCACCTTCCAGTGGCCAGATTGGTTTCTGCAGTGAGGTGAACTGCCCTGCTACTCCCTAGAGGGAGACCCTGGCATCAACTGAAGTGCAACGAAAAGCAAGGTGGGAATGAATTAAACCCAAGGCTGGACTTGCCAGCCAGGACATTCTCCATGTCTCTACAGGGAGGAGTGGGAGACCAGCAGCCCTTTCTCCAGGGTCTGGTTTCACAGTGAAACGAGGTAGAAGCTGTAACTAGAATTGGGGTACAGTGCAGAGCAGGGGAGTAGGACCCCTCAATTTCTGCCTTATGACATCTCCAAATTCCTTGTGTTCCCAAACTTGCTCCCCTCCTACAGCACACCAGGCTTGCATGTGTCACATCGGCAGTCATATGAATTCAGCACTTAACTCAAGGCCAGTCCTAAGTTTCTTGCCTATTGCTTGCATTATAACAAACAACTGATATTCAGAGAACCAGTAAGAGCACAAATGGCTGTTTTTGGGCCCTGCTATCTACTTTGTAATGCAATTGTATTCTGTTTAACTGCATACTGATCAGCATCAGAGATGGTGAGGGGCATACAGCCATCACAGGACTGCTCTGAGCTTTGAAAATGAGAGAACTAGTCAGCTTGGTGGTTCTAATGCCCCCCACACTGACAGTGCCGTGGATTTAATGTGAACAGTGCCTGTTCCATGCAGATAAGCACATGATGTGGGGAGGTGCTCAGCTTTTATTCAATCCTGGGCCTATGCAGATAAACACAAACCCTGTCATTCCACTGTGACAACACCCCCTTCTCACTGAGGCTTTGTCAGGTGACAGGATTTTTTTTTTCCTCCTGAAATTTGGAAGTTGAGGTGATAATTGCTATCCAAAAGAAGGCTGTGGGGTTACTTAACGAAGTGATACTTATCAGGGTAATTGGATAAAAGATGAGGTGGTAAGACAGCACTGGTTGGCTAAAACCCACCTGGGTCTTGGTTGTATATTGACCCCAAGTTACCACTCAAAGCTTGCCTCAAACAGTTGCTTCCACACATAGTCCCCTCACTTGAAATGTGGAGGTTGTCCCCACTCCAGCAGACTAGTCTGAGAAGTCAGAGGCTTGGTTACCCCAACTCTGCACTGTCGGCAGGCTGGAGAAAAGCAGGTGCTGCTAATCATCCCATAGCACCCAGCACTTCCCCCATTACCTCCAGGGTGATGCTCCCTTGCTATCTACTTGGTCATTGCTTCCAGACAGGAAGTTGCTGACTCCCTTATTAGGAAGTCACCTGATAAAGGGATTTGGGGGATATAAAAAAGAAGCAAGGGTTTTGCTAGCCTTTTTGGCAAAAATCTGGGGGGGGAGACCTTATCCTTATCCTTATCCTTAGGAAGCACTGCTGTCTGCAGCAAGGTGTATCCTGAGGTCTATGAGCTCTAACTGAAGCATGTTGTAGAGAGCTGAGGAAGCAGAGAGGGCAAGGCAGGGAGATGTGCATTAGTGTGTATTATTCTGCTCAGGTCTATTCACTCCCTGGGCCTGTTACTGTGAAAGGTGATTGTATGCAGGAGCATTTGTGAAAGTGTGTTTGCTTTCAGATGGCAGGTGCTAGTTTAAAAAAGAGTGTGATGGAGCTACTGGGAGGGAAAGGCAGTGCTGATCCTGGAGTTAAAGGGGTCTCATTTCAGTGCAGGGGCTGCCAAGATGGTGCCCTGAAAGCCACAGAGGGAAATGGTGCTAGAGCCTGCCCATGTCCTGGGGGATGCAAGAGCACACACTGGGGTTCAGCTGCAGCTCCTTAGTGTAGCAGAGAGAGTGTTGCCTCTTTCCTAAGCTACATCAAGCTAGTGAATACTTTGTGCTCAGTCACTCAACACTTGGCTGTTACCATCCACCTTGTGGCAGCAATTCTCAGCCAGGGGTCAGCACCATTTTAGCACTGGTAGAAGGCAGGACAAAGCTGCATTCAGCACGATATTAGCACTGGTAGAAGGCAGGACAAAGCTGCACCTTTACAGACTAATCCAGAGAGGCATAAGTTTCAGAAGTAGCTGCTTGCTTCATCAAGGGCTACAAAAGGGCAGGCAGGCAGCAGGTGTCCAAATGGAAAGAATCATTTTAAATCCAAAGGCTAGGACAGGACATAAGAAAAGAGTGGGGGCACTATTATGCATGGAAAGATCTCCACCTGATTCCCAAGATCGATCAAGAGATCTCCAATAGTGAGATCCGTGTTGTCAAAAGCATCCTGATCTGCTGTGGGCTTTGCAACAGAAGCATTGCTTTAGTATTTTCCCGTAGTCAAAAACATGGGTGAAATGAAGAGCTGGTGTTTTCTGAGTGGGGCTTGGAGTCTTAACAAGCTTGATAGTCACCAGCCTAGTATTTCTGCTGAGCCCAATGGGCCTGTCTAGCCCTAAATCCACCCCCTAGCACGCGTGCGCACGCACACATACACACAGACCTTTATGGAAATCGGAGTGGCTAGCACATCCAGCCTGGGAACTCCTGCAGTCATGTATGTGCTCACATACACGCATGTGTGTGCATGCAAGCATGCTCTCACTTTCCCTTTGTCATCTGATATGCTACTCCTGACACTGAAACCCCTTGCAGTCCTGAAGTAGCGGAGTAATAGGGATATCTACCCCGCTATGTCTTGCTGCAGTCCCCGGACCCCAGGCACCTTCCATCGCCACTCCCTCAGGACCTTTTCCTCCCCTGGTTTTCACGTGCTTCATACCCTAGAGCACTTTTGGCTTCGTTGGGGGATATGAGGAATTGGAGGATGATGTTATGTATGCCTTTCGAGGCCTGTTCGTCCTTCTTGCACCTGATTTAAAAGCACTAAACTCAGCTAATCTGGTGCCTCAATACCTCTAAACCCCTGGTTGCACTCTGGCAACAGCTGGAGGGACCTGGCTGGCTGGAAGTGGGGGACAGGAATGGGACAGAGGTTTTTCCCCTCTTAGAAGGCCCCCAGTACTGCAGTGGGTGGAGCACGGGCGTCCCCTGGTGGATAGCCCCCTCCATCAATCCCCAGCACAGCACAGGGGCAGCCCTGCATTTGCTCCTGGCTGTGATAGCAGATTGTGATCCCTTGATGCTGGCAAAGAGCTGGAGCCTTCCCTCCGCCTTCAACCCTTTTTAGCGTTTTAGCTTTGCAGTCCCAAGCAGAAGCTTTTTCCTTCCTTTCCAGCCTGTCGATTTCTTTCTCCTTTAATCTCTGCAGAAGCTGCTGCTGCCCTCTGCTGACTGCTTGTCCCAATTGCACAGAGGCAGGAAATGTTCTGTTCCCATACAGAACATATAGGAAAACAAGTGTAACTATCTAGTTTCATAGTTTGTAGGGTCAGAAGGGACCTGAACAGATCATCAAGTCCGACCCCCTGCCATGGCAGGAAAGAGTACTTGGTCTAATAAAAGACATTGTCTCTACCACAAGAGTTCTGACTGCTGTTCCCATATTATATAGCTTTACATTTGACCTTTCCCCTGCACCCCAATACCACCCTGCTTCCAAGGCCCCCAGGGGCCAGGACGGTGACCCCAAGGTCTTGCATAGCTCCAGCAAATTGAGGTCTGGTCCCTGTATAGCTGGGGTGTGGTGACCCCCCAGTGAATTCCATATGCAGAGGGGCTAACTCCCCTCCATGCCTGAAAGGAGGCATGAGGCTGGGGAGGTAGCAGGAGAAGGGGGTGCAGCATCCAAAAGGATCCCATTGCCTGCTTGCGGGGGTGGGCCCCTGCCCTACATGGACCCCAGTCTCTGTGTGAAGGGGATTTGGGGAGATGCACCCACACACACATGCAGGGACCCTGCTTCTCCCAGGCTGGGCTGTGGGGGGGCAGATCCTTGCTGCCTGCTTAGAATGGGGGGCAAGGGGCTGCCCAGTCACTGCAGCAGCCTCTACCCCCCATAGGCACATGCCTTTTCCAGATGCCATGAGACTCACCCCTCCCCTCTTACCCCTTTGCTCTCAGCTTCCCCCTCTGCCCCCCTTGCTGGATGCTATACATAGCTCATGCCGTTTCCACCCGCAGCCGCCTGTTGTGGTTAGGGGGTCTTGAGTGTCTCCCTTCACCCCTCACCACCCCCACACAGCTGGCAGTCTAACGCCTGACCCACCTTTCCCCCTCTCCACGTGCTGTGTTCTCTGCCTGCCACGTGCCCCCTGCCCTGCATACATCTATCTTCTCTTTCCAGAGGAAGTGGTTTCTGCGGGAGAGCCTCAAAGGCGACCCAGATCTTGGGGGCAGCCACGTCACCATGAAGCGCTCAATGTGGCCCCACGTGCCTTCCTCCCACTTCTCCCCCCCGCGACCTGCCCAGCTCCCTGCCACCCCACCTGGGTGCTCAGATGTGTCCCCGCTTCCTGTCCTACTTGTTGTTTCCTGCCTTGGCCCATTGTGGTGGGTTTTCTGTTTTTCTCGTTGGGGAAATAAACAGCCCAGCTGAGCAGCATGGGATTGGAGCGGGGAGAACGGAAATCTCAAAGCCTAAAAGTCATGTAAATTTTGGGGGGGGGAGTTGTTCATTGATTGACTCACTAAGTCCTAAAAGCATTGCTTTGGTTATCCCATCTGGCCTCTGGTATTTCACAGGCCTGGGGATTTTGCTCACACACACACACACACATACCATGTTCATGGTTTGGGAAAAGGTTGTCATTCAGAAAGGGAGATCCACTCATGAGGCAGATCAGGATTGTTGTAGAGGTGCCCAGGAGAGCTGCTAGCTTGGATTTGGAGGTGCCGCCTTACAGGGGTCTTTGAAAGCCCAGCTGTCATGGTGCTAAGCAGTGGAGAAGCTGCCACTCTCTTGGTACGTTGCCTTCGGTGTCAAAAGGAATTGCCCCTTGCTTCCTGTTCAAACCTGCTCCATGTTACTCTCCACTGCCCCGTTCCACTTCTGCCTTTCACCCCCAGATCCAAGAGCCCTCTGCTCCCAGAAACCTCCCTACATTGGGGCTTCACCTGCTCTGTATAATTAGAAAGACAGCTTGAGTGTGCCTTGTTTCATAGGGGACTCAATTCCTAACTCTGCCACAGCCCCCCAGTGTGACCTTTGTCCTCTCTCTTAATCTTAGTGCTCCTTAGTTCCCCTCATCTGTGAAATGGGTATGATGTTACTCATTGGGGGCTGGGAGGGGTTGACATGCAAGCATGAGGAGGGGAAAGCTATGCTGGTGTTGTCTCATGGGGGAGCCAGATGTTCCAAGCCACCAGCATTTATATTTCACCCAGGTCTTGAACTTGGGGACTTTTTTGTAGGTTGAGATATGTCAGCCCACAGGAAGCTACACTTGAGCATGCCATGAGGAGGCCGCGATGGCTCCAGAGATAGCAGGGATGTGGACTAGGTGGGAGACGCCCGCAGGATCTCAGCACTACCGCATATCCCTGACCTGTGCCCCATCCCCAGCTGTACTGCAGCTGCTCTGATCCACAGGGAAGGTGGGAGGAAAAAGGATGTCACTCACCCCTCAAGCACCAAAAAAAAAGCCCTTCAGGGGCCACATGAGAGAGGTCTCAATTGTTGTTACTAACACGGCATTGCATGAGTGAAGCGAACATGCTCTGCCCATTGCCCATGGAGGAAGAGGGTAGTGAGGGGAAGGGCCTGGTACTGCTTAGACAAATGAGGCCCAGAGCCCTTC
>NW_005842791.1:195044-203578 GCF_000455745.1 Alligator sinensis
TCCCTACCCCGGGGCTAGCTTTGAGTCAGTGGGCCTCCCCCACCCAAGGGTGCTATTCCCCAGCACCATCAGCCAGGCAGTCCCCTCAGTCCGAGGCCAGATCAGACCCAGCATCCCGTGAGTGGGAGCAGCCCAATGCACCATTCTTATTTCCAATAATTGCAAATGATTCTGCGTGCATATAATGTGTTGTTTTCATCTCCCCCAACCCCAACACCTTTCCTCTGAAGCACTGGGATGTTGACCACCCATCAGGAGGGGGATTCATGGCTGGGTTGCACTGATGCTTCTTACTAGAAACCCAGGGAGGTTCAAGCTAGAGGGCCTTGCTTTACTGTCTGCTCGGGGTCATGTTGAACTCCAAATCGGGGGAGTTGGGAAGGATTTTTTTCCCCTAGAGCAAACAGGGGAAGAGAGATGGTGGTTGCCTTCCTCTGTGGGTTGGGACACGGTCCTCTTCCTAGTTAACAGATACTTTAAAATATGGCCGTGGTAGTGTTGTGGATGCAGCAGTGCCCTCTCCAGTTTTTCCTTATCGGCCTGTTGTGGGGTGTTCTTGGTGTGTTGAGGATTTCTCATGGTAGCTGTGACTCAGGTTCAAAGTGAGAATGGGGGGTGACAGGGGTAACAGAGTGTCTCTGGATGCAAGGGACTGGACTTGACGGCCCGGAAGGACGCTTCCACTCCTGGGTTCCTAAAACTGAGTGTTTTCAGAAAAAAAAAAAAATAGTGTGACCTCAGCCCAAGTCCCTTGTGATCCCCGTTTCCTTTACCGCACCACCCCGCCGAGAGAGAAAGCTGCACGGAGCTAGAGTCGCAAACAACAAGACACCTCGCTACCAACAAAGACCTTTAATAGCAGCACACAGCATTTGCAAGCATAAACATTGCTACCGGACGATCCGGTCTGGGTAATGCAAAGAAACTTAGGAGGAAAGGCAAATTCATACAAATAACTATGCTTTTTTCCCACCCCCCGAGAATAAACATGAGTAGATACTATGTAGTTTACATGACTTAATAAATGATAAGTGATTATATTTGGATAGGAGAGGGTGAACAGAGATAAAAGATGCCATAAAAAAGGATTTAAAAGAAGAAAAAGGGATGGCGAAGGGTGGGGGCAGGGGGCAGAGGGCAGCGGCCAAATCCTGAGACAGCATTGAGCTCTAGCACTGAAATAATTAGAAGAGGCCAGCAGATTACCTACTCCCTGTAACAAACCTGCTCATTTGTGTTTGAGGACACTGCATCTTCCAGAACTGCATTCAGATCAGTCCTACTGACTTACATCAGCTAGGAGTCTGGGCTCAAGTTCTGGAGAGCAAATGGTTGGCAGGTAGGTGGGTTATGGAGAGCATGTGTGTGTGTGATGCTCTGTAAGTCATCAAAGCCAGAAGTGCCACACTGTGCCCCTGTCCTAACCTGTATAAACCATGTAAAAGCTTCCAATGCCACCCCCAATGACTACCTCAAGCCCTTAACTCCTGGTTAAGCTAACAGTCATCTTCTGGAAAAGACACCCAGCCTGCCAGGAGTGCAGAACCCACCCCATCCCTGGCTAAGATGTTCCAACAGCTCACTGCTCTCGTCTTTGTTGTGCACAAGTCTTTCGTTTCAGCCTCCAACCATCTGCTTTAAAAAGTCCAGGGCTATTAGAAATCAGCAGGCTGGCATTTTGCACTTTGCATAGGAGCCCAGGGGAGTTGCCTGTCTAGATCCCATCTATTGAATTTCAAGTGCAAGTTAGCTCCCAGCTATCTTCACTCCCCTTTGAAAGTGCCAGGCAGAGGAAGGGGACTTCATGTTGCATAATCTGTTTCCATCTATCCCCCAAATTTCTGGTCTGATAGTGATTTCCCATCCCCAGGGATGTTTTTTGTTTAATAAAAACTCCCACACATGGATATACTTTTGGGGATATTTTTCTCAGCTGCTCAGTTTTTATGTGATCATTGGAAGTTGAATGTTTCCACCCAAAACATGTCTGTCTGAAATGTTTGCCTTTAACCCAACTGGTTACTTTGGCTTTGTAGGGCTCTCAACAAAAAAAGAGTCCCTTCCTATGAAAGATACTTTTTCCTATGAAAGACACTTTTTGAAAAGTTATAATTTAATAAAGGGAAGATACCCATGACTTTCCATTAAAAAAAAACAAAAAACTTTGTTTTGTTTTGTTGTTTTGGGGGGTTTTTTGTTTTGTAACATGCTTAGCAAGTTTAAGTTAGCAACCTGATGGCTCACACAAGAGGGTTGTGAAGATGCATCAGTTCATGTGTGGGAAGTAATAAGGGTTATGGAACAATAAGCAAGATCCTTATGACATCCTAAGCTAAAGCACTTCTGAGTATTATACGGCCGGCTGCATGTACAGAGGCGATTGTTGACAATCATTTTCCATTGCTGTGGTGCTCATCACTTGCTGAATGGGACGGTCTGGTGAGAGGAGGACAGGAGGGCTGTTAGAAATTCCCATCATTCCCATGTCCACATTCCTTTCACACCTGCAACAAGAAGGATGGATGGAGAGTGAGGGACTTTGGAGAGGAGTCTGCTCAGCAGATAGACGCTTTGAAGAACTGAGTAGGTGCCTCTTCCTACTCCTTCCTTCATCCGAGGCATGCCCACTCACCTTAACTCTTCCAGGCGAGGAAGGTCACGAGCAGATTGCACGTGACACCCTTCAGGAAAACAACTTTCATACCCAGCACCATGAAGGACAGCAAGTTCAGATGCTCATCTGTAAGAGAGGGAATGCGAAAGTCACCCAGAGAATGCAGCTACTCCTACACATAGCAGAGGGGTGGGGAGGAGGAGGGAGGAGAAGAGGCCGGGAGGCTCTATCATGCTATCCAGTTGATGATGTTGCATTTTGCATTTATGAATTAAAATATTCATTGAACCAGAGCGAGAGCACCAGCTCACTCTTTCACACTATCAAGAGTGTGGGGGAGGTGTTTGTGTTGACTTGTAACTAGCATGGCATGTCTAGGCATTTCTGAACCTGTCAAGCACTTAAGTGCTTTCCATAAAATGGTTTAGGCTCAGAACTTTATATGACGAATGCCAAGAGTTGAGCAAGGAGAGAAATGTAACCTGGAAGCATGGGGATGACTCTGAACTCAGACTAGACGACTGTTAAGAAAGGATGGTTGGGTTTTTTTGTTTTCTTTCCCGAAGATCTAAAGTCGTTGGGTGCTCAAATCCCCCAAGAAAATCAGCATCAAATATCCTTGCTCTCTTCCCTCCTCTCCCCATCCCTGTTCCAGATGTTCAAGCCTAAACCCTTGGCTTCACCCACATCACACAGCAGGGAGTCCCATGGGGTAGTGCTGATAAGGGAAATGGCTATTATCTCTGACTAGGATGCTGTATTCTTACCTGTCTCAAAGTCATGAGACATCTCCATGGTTGTACATGTCTCTTCCTCATCTGGAAACAAAAATAACCATTCTTTATTATTTTGTACTCTTTCAATGCACATCAGGGTCTGTTTCTCATGGCTGTGCCTTGGCACCAACTGAGGACTGACCTCCACTGTGTGAGGTGCAAGGCATAATGCACAGAGCAGAATTTCACCCCTTGCACGAGTCCTAGTAACTTCGGTTCAACTGAACTGCATCTTCCAGAACAGAAACCAAGCCTTGGTGTCAGTTTAGAAAAGAGATGCTTGAGGGGGGACATGGGAAGGGTTTACAAAATACTAAATCGTGAAGAGAAAGTAAAAAGGGATTTACTGTTCATTCTCTCTCACCGTACAAGAACTAGCAGGCACAAAATGAAACTACTAGTAGTAGTTTTAACACTAACAAAAGGAAGTGTTTGGTTTTTTTCTCACAGTGTGAATTAACGCGTGGAACTCATTGCCACCAGAGGTTGTGGAAGCTTGCATTTTAGCTAGATGCAAAAAGGGATTGGACAAATCCTTGGAGGAAAGGGGCATTACTATCTATTGAGCATGGGAGTTAGGGGCACAGCCTCTGAATTACACCTTCCTAGACCTTAAATGCTGGAGGTTGCAAGTGAGATAACAGTGGGGAAAAAAAGCCCTGGTCATACCCAGTTCATGCTCCCTTTCAGCATCCACTGTCTGCCACTGTGTAACACAGGATACTGAGCAAGAGGGACCTAAGATCTGACCCAGGAAATGGCAGGTCTTATGTTTTTTATGACACTGAAGAACTCAGTGCTTTCTTTGGGAATTTGTCCCAGCAGTTAATCATCCTCACTCTTAAAAAAAAAAAAAAAAAATTGGGCCTGACATCTACTTTGAATTCCCCTAGCCTGAACTCCCCGCCACTGGTTCTCGTTGGACTCGTCAGTCCTGGATTACAAATTAGAGTCTCCCTATCAAAGTATTTAGTGCATCTTGAACCAGACATTTCTCAGGCTGGTTAAAAGCTCCTCCTGTTTAGTTTCAGTCTCTTGATGTCTGGGATCTCCACCTCCAGCCCTCTATTTGTGTGTGTGTCTCTCTCTCTCTCTCTCTCTCTCACACACACACACACACACACACACACACACACACACACTGGTGAGACAGACAGAAAATCCTCCCTGCACACTCTTTGTATATGCAAGGATTGCATTTAGGCCTTGTATCCCTCTTTGTCCTTTTTTGGCCACAGCAGCACATTGGGAGCTCACTTGAGTGGTTTTTCCACGGTGGCCCCTAAATGTTTTCCAGCTTCTCTACTTCCTAGAAAACAGGCCTGAGCCACAAGACTGATTTGTTCCTCCCCCATGCTCTTCTGCTGTGTCCCACTGCTTGGTCATCTCAGTGGTTACCACCCACTGGCCCTCCAGCTTGAAGTCTTGAGAGGAAACCTTGCTCAAAGCTTCCACTTACCTTCAGCACTCTCCCGGCACTTGGATTTGTAGTCCAATCCGTATTTAATATCGCCTTGAAAGTCAGATTGGAACCAATACACTGTTCCATAGCTGGCTTCCTTTGTGTTGCTCCCTGGGTCTTTCACCTCCACAATGGAGCTTTGAAATGATTTGTTCAACCCGTCATGGTCTGTGATGATGATATCGTCAGGGAAGTAGTCAGTGATGAGGCAGGCAGAGATACTTGCCTTGGAGGACTCAAGCTTGTAGACAAAAGGAATAGAGTCCGGGAGGTCTGGGAAAGAAAAAAACAAGATGGGAAAGTCAGCATAACCCTCGCTGTTCCAGACACCTTCTTCTTCTTACCCACAGACTAAGATCAAATCACCCCTTTAACCTCTTTTATTTGCAGTTCATCTGAACAGACAGAGCTCCTAGACTCTAAATCTCATTTCCCACTACTTTATTTATTCCTACGACTCTTCCCTGAATCCAGTTCACTCGATCCACCTCTCCTTAAACTGTGGGCACCAGAACAGCAGGAGCTGCACCAGTGTCCAAAACACAGGATGTAACCTGTCCTTCTTGCTCCTGCTTGGGAGTTCCCTGCCTATACATCCAAGGGTCACGTTGGCCTCTTTTGCTATGAAACTGCATTGATGCATTTTTGGGGACTGCAAAACAGAAAACCCCCAGTAACGTAAAACCTGTTGTGTTATGTTGTGTTGTGTTGTATACCCACAACTGTTGGCCTTTGGGTGTAATGGCTTCAGCCAAAACACTGAAACTTTTCAATCATAGTAAGTGCCAGCCATAAACTCCTTTATTGGATAATGTGGAGGAAAGGGGAAGGGATGAAAATGGCCATTCTGACAATGCAAAGGGATAAATGAGCAGATACTTCGGGGAAAGACAACGCAGATGCCTATTAAAGGACCTTCAGCTGCCTGACAGTGAATCATGGTTTCCCTACATGTGTGGACAACATATTCAAGCTCCCCAACTAGCAGTAGTCAAATTGTGCACTTTCACTCTCTTTCTGACTGTGCAAACAGCCCCTCAAGGAGATAAAAAACAGAGTCTGTTTTTTTGCAGACAGCCTTAGAAGTGACACCAAAGAAGTGTTTTGCTTCTGAGGCCCAATCAGAGCAATAGATGGTTTGGTTTCCCCGCCAAAGGCTGATTTCCCGTAATCACCCGCAGCGGTCACACCTCGCTGCGAAACTCTGCTTAATGCTCATGTTTACCAAAGCAAGTAGCATATAACCTATCGCCCACGTTTCCTGTTATTCTCAAGCTAAATGAGCAGGCTTGTAGCTGAAGCTGCTGCACTGATGCTTCTTAAGGTCCTTTATCTGCAGAATAATTGCAGAATGGACTATGCTGTCCCCAGTGATACAAAAATATCCCCTTCCTAGTCTCTCAGAGTACCTGAAACATTCAGTCCCTGAGCAGGCTACATGTCTAGGTCCATTACTGTAGCGGGGGGTTGTTTTGTTTTTAGAAGATCCTAAGTGGTTTTCTTGTACTTGCACAGTGGAGTTCTAGCAAAGTCAAGACCTGAACCCCAGGGTGGCATTTCACATCAGACCAGATGTTCTTCTGCTCCAGGCTAGTGCTACCTGCTTCAGTGTAAAATCCAAGAGACAGCTTGGAGTACATGCAGTTAAAGGGATGACACTAGCCAGACATCCACGTCAAACCCTATAACATACTCCCTTTAGGGGGATGGAATTGAACTGGTGTTATTTCTTTTTTTCCATCAAACCACCTTTTTTTCTTTAAGGTGGATAATGTTTTGTTTTAAATGGCAATTTTCAGGGAAAGAACTGTTTTCACTGAATATTTTGACATTAAAATTAGTGTCTATCTAGGCTCCAAAACCTCAGCATTAATGAGTAGTTTAATTAGGAAACTCACTTGGAAGCACCGAGAGGTCTGTACCGGTCCCAAAGATCAGCTTTCTAGCCCCACTATCTACACACCCCAGTTTGAACCATTGCAAATACCCTGCTCCAGGAATGAGTCACAAACACCTATTTGGGAAAACCTGGCTTTATGCAGTGCAGAACAGTGATTTCCATGTGAACTCGGCATTTTCCAACTTCTCTCAATCTAAGTTTTACCTAAACTTTCATGGGTATCTTGGCATCTCATTCTCATACTCATTTTCACCATCCTTTATCATGTTGCATATAAGGAGCCTGACAAAGGTTAGGCTTTTGGCATCCACTGTACTTATCGGTGTTGTTTTCTTATTTCCTTGTCCAGTTCTATCCATCTGTTGTATCTTCACACATGTCTTCTAAAGGCAATGGTCCTGAATCTCATTTTCTCCATCTCTGTCCCTGGTCTCCCATCCACATGACCTGTTTAGCTATGTTTCTGCCTTCAATATCTAAGTGTACAGAGACATCACCATGAACCTACTGCACACTGGTTCTATCGCACACTCTTCACAGCCTGTCCTTCTCAGGTTCACACTTACCTGGGTTAATGCTCAACCTAGTCCCACTTCCAAATGTGAGTTTATAATTTCCACTGCCATAATTCACACCGTGGTGGAGGCATTTACACTTTACAGGAACTTCCCACCCAGAGCTTGCATGTTCCTGTGATTCTGCACTCAGCTAAGTGTTTTTAAGAAGGTTTCCTACATCCAACACCCAGCAGAGCTCACTGACTTACGTTAATTCAATTATTTTATTATATTTGGCCATTTTGGACCATTAGCCCTTTTTCAAAAAACATCTCCCCTTTTTTCTTAATGTATTATTTTAATTCATTCCAAGTCTTTACTTTCAATAACCAATGTTGACTGGTCACATTTATTTGACTCAAGGCTTTGTCTGAATCCAGTTTAAAATTGACATTCAATTTAAAAAAGCTTATTTTCCTAAAAATAAAAAAAATCATTGTTGACTTGTACATCAGCTCTCCATCCTCCTTTCTATCCACACATCAACTTGGCTGTATTTTAATATTTTTTAAATATTTTGAAAACCTGGGGCTCTCTTCCTCCCACTGATTCTTTTCTTGAAACTTTAACCAAGATAAAATCTTATTTTTCATTTTTATATATTTTCCTTCAAGCTTCTGTCCTCTTTTTCTTTTTGGGCATTTTTGAAACCTGCTAGGAGTTTTTGAAATTCCATTTTCAAATTGATTTTCTTTTTAAAAAAGCTTCCACCTTTTGAAAATGTTCTCAAAACAATGAATAGCCTGTGAAACTCAAGTCCTTGAACCAGAGCGCAATCATACATCTCACATTTTTTACCTCTTTCGTTTCATCTGGGCCATTTTCACCTCGGGTAACCATCAGCTCAATGCCTTGCTCAAAAACAAATGTGTAGTCTCTACCTGTATTTCTCATACCCCAAAGGAATCCTTTAGGGCCCTCCAAACCTGTCTGCACCTTATTTTCTCAGTAATATTTACTTAAATGTTAGCAATTCTCAGTAATTTTTACTAAGTTAAGATGGCTGACAATTTTCAATAGAAAAAAAAAAGATGGCCATTTTCTAAAACAGAAATGTGCATGAAACTATCTCAGCAGGGATTTTGAACACTACTTCAGAGATTTTATTTCCTTGAAATTGCAAATGAAGATTGCTTCTCCTGCTTTTTCACGTGTTGTACCATATTTACAACCTTGTTACAGATTTTGATTTTTGTTGTGTTTTGGCCTCCTAAAATAGGGAAAG
>NW_005842791.1:203609-217909 GCF_000455745.1 Alligator sinensis
AAGACTAATAAAAAAATAGATTTATTTCCTGAGTGCTTAACGGAAAGTGCTATGGCAAGGCCAATGTTTATCCCTGTATAACCTTAAATCTTAAAAAGGCTCAAATGAGAAACAGATTAAAATAAATATTATGCAGGTAAAAAAGATTTTAAAACACTGGAGATGGGAACTCAAACTCACGAGGGGTCACTAGAAGGTCGGTCCCACTTCCAAACTGGAGCTTCCCTATGCCCTGAATAGCCACACTGTGCCACTAGCCTTACACAAAATGGGTGGTGACACTATCATCTCCTTCTCATTTTAGATAGGAAAAGAAAGGTGAGCAAGTTATCCTTCCAAGTCAAGAGGTGGGAATTTCCATTGTTTGAGCTATTGGGTAGGATACTATGAGGAAAAGAGAGTATATATCCCCAAGGATTTGTTCAACGGGCTTGTCCAATAGCTCAAACAATGGGATTTCCCACTAATGAGGGAGGGAGCTGGGAATAATCCTAGTTACAATGAAGGGACAGGGCACAGATTTTCTAGCCCAGCCAGATTTATTCTCCTCTGACTTCTTAAGGTTTATATGAAGACAGAAAGAGGAAAAAAATATGAATAAGACCTTGATGTTGACTATATGGCTTCAGGTCTCCCATCCAACTAGCCCCACTTCCCCCATTTACACCCATCTGTCTCTTCATTGTAGGACTTTGAATTGGCATTTGTCATCTCCCAAGTCTACATATACACAATCCTCAGAGCACTTGGCAAGTAGTGGTTGTGTTCAGGTGCATCTCAGCTACTATGACTTACCAGATATCTTGAATACCACAGGGATGGGGATGGTACAGAAAGGTATTTATTCTGTGTATGGTTAGTAGTTGACATTCACACATTTTTTTTTATGAATGGTTTGAAAAAGTTAAATAAAATGTTTAATTAACAATTGTAAATTGTCATAAAACCCAGCTGGTCAATAGCTCTCTTGTAGTCGTGGCTGGGGACTATCTTAAAACCTCCTCTTGATATGCCTATAATCAACCATAGTCCATACTATTTAAAAGTGTAATATGTTGGTTATATCTCTTTATTATTAAACCTGAACATTACAGCTATCATTATAAAGCAGGACCAACAAATTTACCCACACATCCTTCTCCCTGCAACCTTATATACCATGAAATATGGCCTTATCAAAATGTGGCTCCTACCTTGGGGGTCTTTAAGAGGTCTCCTTTCAAAATTGCTGAGTTGTACTCACCTGGCCTGCCTATCAACCGGGTACCCTTTCCAAATGTGATCTTATCAGCTCCACTCCCATAATTACACAGCTCAGGAAGCCTTTGCAAGAACCTTCCTGCCTGAGCTGACCCGACTCACCACTCTGCCCTCCGAGAGGGTTTCCCATTTTGGATACAATATCTGCTTCTAACGAGATTTCTTAACTATCTGTGATGTCTCCTCTTTTGTTTCCCAGCTGCATGGAAACTGCACATGGAAGAAGCACTGACTTCTCTCCTGCTCCTGGTATTATTTTGTCTGTCCACAGATAGCCAATGTGGCAAATGGCAAGGATGGTCCTAAGGCATCTTAGGAAACCTACATCCAGTCTCCTACTCTACTACAAATTCACAGTCACTCTTAACAAGTCATGTAAGAGATTTTCAAAGCATAAATTGGGCTTGCCCAGAAGCCAAAAAACTAGGGAGGATAGTTTTAGAGCATAAGAAACTCAGAGTTCACACTTACTTGGAGTAACAAGGAGTTTAGTTCCAGGTCCAAACGTGAAAATCCCATACCCTAAACTATCACACTGTGATACCAACCTCTACGAAATGGTGGGTGGAGGGAGAGGAGTCTCTCCACTCATTCTGATTTCCTGGAGACAGGGAATATAACAGTTCCTTGAAAGAAGCACTGAGGAAACATACTGTTTGTGTTGTTAAATAAAAAGGACTAAAAAACAATTCCTGGGGAAATATTTTGGAAATCATTCTCTGTCGGCATAGGATGGCAGGAATAAACAAAATGGCTAGGAATTATAGGATGGCAATAAAGCAATCCAAGTATAGTTTTCTAAAGTGTTCAAGTGATTCAGGAGCTTGAGTCCCGTTCTCAAAAGTATTGTGGGCACTGAGCAATTTCACTGAGCAATGAACTGTTGAAAGTGTTTTAGAAGTCTAAACTCAAGGGTTTAAGGCAATTTTGCCCTTAGATTCTTAAAGTATTTTTAATAACATGGCCTAGCCTCTTATGCCAGTTGGGCACCTTGGTAAAATTTAACCAACTTTAATACATATGAAGGTTTGTTATCTCAAGCATGTTGGCAGAATCTTGGCACCTTCCCTCCATACAGATAGACAGCTAGTTGCTTCCATGCATCTATTTAGTTATAAAGACACTCATTATTAGTTACCTACCTTTCTTTTTATTTGCCCTTTATTCACACTACCTATACTCATTCACGCCAAACTCCATCCATCCATCTTTTCATGTCTCCATTGACAGAATTATCTCCACGCTACAGAAACCATTGCCCTCTCCCTTGCCCACATGCCCCAAGCTCTGTGCGTTTCATTTCATTACTGTTTTATACCCACCTGGCTTGACCATAAGTGATGTCCCTCTGCCAAATGTCACCTTGTATCCCCCACCGCCAGACCTCACACAATACAGAAAGCTTTTGCAAAAACCTCTTTCGACTGCACTGGCCTCTGTTACAATTTGCCCTCTCAGAAAGAGTTTTGAGGCTATTTCCCAACTGTTTCAACCTCCCCACCCCGCACCCACCCACCTAGTTTGCGTTCATTCTCATGGGAATTGGAGATGGAGAAGATGTCCCATCCCCAGGGTTTCTACACCTCATCAGCCCACATGTGCAGTAGCCTATGAAGTGGGAAAACCATTTTTGTAGATGGGATGACATCAGAGATCTGTATGACATTTCCAGCTTTGCCACAGCCTCTCAAGCTCTTAGGCAAGCTACTTGGGCCGACATATCCAAAGCTGCATACAGAACTTGAGTGCAAGAGTTCCCATTCAAACACAGTCTTGGCTGCTCAATAGCTAAAAGGAGCGGCTGGTTTTGTTATTAAAGGCATGCACACCGGTCACACTCACCTGGAGTAACAAGGAGCTTAGTCCCAGTGCCAAATACAAGTGCCCGTGCTCCTGAGTTGTCACACTGTGACACAAGCCTCTACAAAATGGAAGTGACAGCCACTGCTGGCTCACCGTCACAGGTCATGAGAGTCCTGTCCTGATGTGGACAGACTGCTGCCAGAGGCCCAGCAAGCCAGTTTACAGCGTTTTTGGGTGCGCCTATGTAACAATACAAAGTCTATGTCTTATCGGCCAGATCTGATTCCATGTCTAAAGGGACTGAGATACCTAAGTGTGATGTGATTCCACCCTAAGTCCCTGAAAAATCATTAATGCAAAATGGGGCCCTCCTCACTGCCTTTTGTCACATAGCCTTGTTCTAAGAGGGTGGTGTATTACAAAAGTGGACATATTATTAGTTTTTTAGGAACTCAAGGAAGGTGCAATAAGATCACACTTGGGCACTTGCCTCTGATTAGGTGCCTTTGACGTGAAATATGGCTTTTTCACCCTCCAATTCCTATAAATCTAAGAAGTATATGATAGTCGGAAGGTGTTCTAGCTACAAGCACAAGAGTGCTAAGGCATGACTGGTTCAACTAGTGTATTCTTTGGCTAGGAATCCATGCATCTATCTACCACCACCCTAATCCTGGTTCCCTGATGGCTTTCTTCTGAGTCTCTACTGGATTGCTCTCTGTTCTAAGCTTTAATTAGCCAACGATAGTGATGACCAAAAGCATTTGGTTAATTTAATGCCCTTTTGCCAGCTACTTGTAATTCCAGGTTCATAACAAAGACTCAGGTCTCATCATTCAGTAATTTCAGACTCTTTCATTCAAATAAGTTGTGATTTACTTGGCTGAACAAGGAGCTTTGACCCAGCAACAAATATGACCTTAAAAGAATCAGAAGTCACGATGCAATCATCAGGGGAACAAACCTGGGGCAACTAGGAGTTTGGTTCCAGCTCCAAATATGAGCTTGGTGTAACCTGCATCATCCACACCATGACACGCACCTGTACAAAATGATCTATGCACATTTGCATACAAAGCAATTCCTACCGGCTTTCAAGTTTTATGACTGTACATACACTGTTGGACTCATTCAATGGAGGGAATAAGTTGGAGGCTTCATCATCTGGTGTGGTTCGGTCAAACCGTCATTCAGTCTACCAGTTGGTCATCCTTTTGATCCATGTTCATTTATCCATCTATCTGCAGTATCCGCCCACCTGACTCTCTTCTCTTCCACCAGGGATCTATTTATCCATCTAGCATCTGTCTGGTTCCTTATCCTTCCATGTGCGGTATCTATCCAGATAGCTATCTAACAGTTATACCTAGATACATCTATGACCTCGCACATGGGTCCTGTATGCCTAGGAGTCTATTCCCACTTGGAGGAGAAGAAGCTGATTAGGAACAGTCAGCATGGATTCACCAAGTGCAAGTCATGCCTGACCAACCTGATTGCCTTCTTTGATGACATGACTGGCTCTGTGGATGTGGGGAGACCAGTGGATGTGATATACCTTGACTTTAGCAAGGCTTTTGATACTTTCTCCCATAACATTCTCGCAAGCAAACTTGGTAGGTATGGGTTAGACGAATGAACTGTAAAGTGGATAGAAAACCGACTGGATCAGTAGGCTCAGAGGGTACTAGTCAAGGGTACCAAAGGGTACATGGATCGATGTCTGGTTGTCAGCCGGTATCAGGTGGAGTGCCCCAGGGGTTGGTTCTGGGGCTGGTTTTGCTCAATATTTCATCAATGACTTGGAAGATGGGCTGGAGTGCACCCTAAGCAGGTCTGCATATGACACCAAGCTGGGGGGAATAGTAGATACGACCTAAGCAGGTCTGCATATGACACCAAGCTGTGGGGAATAGTAGATACGCTGGAAAACAGGGCTAGGATTCAGAAAGCCCTCGACACATTGGAGGATTGGACCAAAAGAAATCTCATGAGGTTCAATAAGCGCACATGCAAAGTCCTGCACTAAGGAGGGAACAGTCCCATGCACCAGTAAAGGCTGGGGGCTGACTGGCTGGGCAGCAGTTCTGCAGAA
This sequence comes from Alligator sinensis, assembly GCF_000455745.1. Taxonomy (NCBI): domain Eukaryota; kingdom Metazoa; phylum Chordata; order Crocodylia; family Alligatoridae; genus Alligator; species Alligator sinensis. The sequence goes on from NW_005842791.1 coordinate 208,768, forward strand.
AGGGACCTGGGGATTACAGTGGACAGTAAGCTGAATATAAGCCAACAGTGTTCCCTTCTTGCCAAGAAAGTGAACTGCATACCGGGCTGCATTGGTAGGAGCGTTGCCAGCAGATCAAAGGACGTAATTCTTCTCCTCTTTTCAGCACTGGTAAGACCACATCTGGAGTGCTATGTCTGGTTTCAAGCCCCTCACCACAGAAAGTATGTGGACAAATTGAAGAGAGTCCCATGGAGGGCAATGAAAAGGGTTAGGGGCTGGGGTACATGTCTTCTAAGGAACGGCTGAGGGAACTGGGCTTATTAAGTCTGGGGAAGAGACGACTGAGGGGGGGATTTAATAACGGGCTTCAACTACCTGAAGGAGGTTCCAAAGAGGATGGAGCTGGACTTCTCAGTGGTGGCAGATGACAGAGCAAGGAGCAATGGTCTCAAGTTGCAACAAGGAAGGTTTGGGTTGGATATTAGGAAAAACTCTCACTAGGAGGGTAGTAAAGCACTGGAAAAGGCTACCCATAGAGGTTATGGCACTTTCATCCTTGGAGGTTTATAAGACCCAGGTAGACAATGCCTTGGCTGGGATGACCTAGTTGGGGATGGTCCTGCTTTGAACAACGGGTTGGACTAGATGGACCTCCTCAGGTCCCTTCCAACCTTAATTTTCAACAATTCTATGATTCTAAGCCAGACTAGTCTTCATTTTTTACGTCTAGCACCCCACCCTTCCCAAACCATCCATTCCCCTCCAGCATCTGCACTTTGCATATCATAATTGCATACTCCTTGTCTCACTTACTGGGTATAACCTTCAACCAGGTGCCACCTCCAAAGCTCAGTTTCTGTCCTGCACTTCCATAGTTTACACAGTGGTTCATGGTGCTACACAAACCCTGACCTCCTGCACCCATTTAGATAGCCTCAACCAAACCCCCTGTGGTGAATGAGGCCAAATCTGAAATTTAACTATAGGCATACATGTTTTTTTTGCAATAGCACCATATGGCCCTTCCAACCAGAGTTCTTATTTGTTATAAAGTGGTGGACACACCTGTTTTAAGGCACAGTCTATGTCCCATGAGATCTGACAAAATAGGGTAGAAAGACATTGGCCATTTTCCTCATCAGTTATTCACTGCCAGTACTTGTACCAATTCCCTTGGCTACTTCCTCATGAATTTGTGCTATTATATCTTATTATTATATCTTTCCAAAACATCCAGCGGAGCCTGGGGCTCTTGGCTGAGTTTTCAAGCCAACTCCCTTCACACCTATAAAAACTCCAGTCTAAATGCTACAGACCAGATTCTCAGCTAGGGTGAACCAGTATACCTCTACCAGTTCCAGGGGACTCCACAGAACTATACTAATTACAGACGCTGAACATTTCTTTGCCCACCTCTTGTACTCTGTTCTTTGCGCAGTTTAAGAGAGGCTACGTGATCAAAGAACTTCAAGGAAGCAATTTCAGGCTGAGAAATTCCCCACCATTCCCTTGCCAAGTTTCAGGCTGAGAAATTCCCCACACTTCCCTTGCCAAATCAGACAAGTCATCCTCATTCCTAGTCTACTCAGTTGCATCAATGAACCACCCCCATTCCTCCAGGGTCTTCACCCTGCCTAAAATAATTCCATATTCCTCATCTTACTTACTGGGTGCCACCATCAGCAAGGTGCCGCTTCCGAAGAGGACTTTGTCTCCAGCACCTACTTGCTGCACACAGTGATTCATGGCCCTACACAAACTTTGAAGCCCTGCCCTCATCTTGACATCCTTATCTAAGACTCCCAATGGTGACTGGGCCCAAGTCTATAGGTATATCTATTTATTTCACACTAGCACTGAGGTGCCCTCACCCCAAAGCATAGCCCTACTATGCTATAAAGTGATGGACATATATACATGCTACAGCCCAGTCCCTGTGTCATGAATGTAGACTATACATGGACCTCTGTCACATGCAACATGATGCTCCTCATGTTCCTTATCAAGTACACAATCTGGGTACCCCCACAGCATTCTTCTTCACCACTTTCCCATGAGTCTTCTCTGTTACAAATTATACCTGGGATTTTCCAAGGCAAGCAACAGAACTAGCACTTCAGTTGATCCTGATTTTCTAAGACAACTCCCCAACCTTGTAAAACAATTCCAGTCTAAGCATTAAAGCCTGGACCTTCAACTGAGGTAGACACACATTTCCATCACCTCAGATAGCAGCGGTATAACTGTTCACAGCAATAGAATAAGTATATCCTTGCACAAAATGCTACTCCTGAGTTTTAAAAGGGTGGAAGGGGGAGAGCAAGGGGGAAGCAGGATCTACCCATGAGACAAACAGAGCTTTCAAAGAATTATTGCGTGATTGGAAACATACCTGGGGAAACCAGGATTTTACTTCCAGCTCAAAATATGAGTTTGGAGGAACTCCCAGCATTTGCGTGGTATCATAGGCCTATACAAAATTGTGTGTGTGGGTGTTCATGTGGAAGCCTAGCCATTGGATATCTGGGATAGTTAAATCTAACTATCATTCAGTCCATCTCTTAATTATTCCTTCCAACCAAGTTCATGCATCCTTGTGAGATAAGTCTGTTTAACTAAATGTTCTTCCATCCAAGTAATATTTTTCTATTATCTACCTTCACTTTTATATTATCTGTCAATTCATTAACAATATCTGCCTGTCTGTCTAGGTACATATCCAACCTTTCCCCATAGTATCTGGATAGAGGGAATCTATTCTGTCCCTCACCACTGAGTCTGGCAAGTCATCTTTAATTGTCTTTTTGCTCAATTTCAATTCTGGTCCTTTTGGCAAACCACTCACTCCACTGCAGTGTTTGCACTCTTATATTTTAACTCCATCCTCCTCATCCTACTTACTGAATATCACCTTCACACAAGGGCCACTACCGGAAATGAATGCATCTCCTTCATAATGCATACATTGATCCAGGATGCAACAGAAACCTTGTCCCCTGCCATTCTTAATTATATTCTCTATGGCGTGGTGTATGTTGTGCACTGTACAAAACAGAGTAAAAAATAACCCCTGCCCTGAAGAGCTTATAATATAAATGCATGAGGCAAAGAGAAGGATTATTATGAAATTTTATAGGTAAGGAACTAATAACAGACATTAGTTTTCCCACAATTCCTGCACCAAGTCCATGATCACTCAAGCATCTGTACAGCATGGATAAAACAAAAATGATCTTATAATTAGAGTTGGTCAAAACTGATTGGTTGAAACTTTCTCCAGGAGCATTCTTTGATTTTTCAATAGAATGCAAAAAATAAAAATAAAAAATCAAATAATTTTGGCAAAAAGCTAAACATTTTCAGCAGAAAATTTTGACTTTCCATTTTTGGAAATATTCTCAATCCTTACATTTGCAGACTTTTATTAGTAAAAAGTTAAATATTTCTGATGAACATGCCAATGAAAACATATAGATACAGATTTTTTTCATCAGAATTTTGCAAGGGGAGGGGAAAATATAGCTCGTCAAAATGACTTACTAAATATCTCACCCTGGAGATCTGTGGATCGTCACATGAGACAATCCCCTATGTCCTTCAACAGAATTCTGTTTGTAATAATGATCTTGAAAAAGAGACTAAAGCAAAACAATGCCAGGTAATTAATTATGTATACCTGGAGAAACAAGGAGTTGGGTGCCTGTTCCAAATGTGAGTTTGCTGTAACCTGCGGTATTCACACAATGACACACAGCCCTACAAAATGGTGGAGGGAAATGCCATCTGCGGTAGGAAACAGGTGATGTGAATGTGCAAAGTTATGGGATTCTGGACTTTCTCTGATGTTTAAGATAATTCTTCCTTCAGGTGGATATTTAAGATAATTGTACCTATCAATCAGTCATCTCCTCTACCAACATGCATTGGCACTACGGTGATGAATGGATGGACAGATTGAGACAGAGCATGCACTTCTCAATTGGACAGCAATTTACACCTAAGCAATATCTTCACTACATTAACAAACATAACTCCTATATCATTACACTGTTAAATTGCTTCTCTGATTCACCTGACTAGACAGTCACCTTGCTGAGGTCACCTGACCCCCAATTATCTTTCCTGCTTGGTGCAGGGGGCTGGACCCAATGATCTTTTGAGGTCCCTTCCAGCCTTACAATCTATGAATCTATTAAATCCAGCTACCCCTTCACACTATTCAAATAGTACAGTCTTAGATACCTTACTTGGTTCAACAAGGAGCCTGGTCCCATGCCCAAAAACAAAAGTGTAGCTGTTTGAGTTCACACAGTGTTATTCATTCCAACAAAAACACAATCAGGACCATCACATATAACTTCTGTATCTTTGACAGCCTCCCTGAAAAATAAAGGGCTTCATTCGCCCCCCACAAGGGTGAGAGTCAGGATTAGCGCTGTTGGAGTGATGTTAGCCAAACCCAGTAGAAGTGAAGAGTATTCAACCCAGGGTATTTACTTCACACCCAGGTAGCTTCAGTGACTGTACACCAGAGTCACCCCTTTAACTTCAAGGAAGTTATGCAAATTCACACCAAACGGGGATCTCTGCTACCAATTAATACATACCTATGTCTGTTCAGCTTTCCAAGGAGCTTAGAAAATACTTGAAAGAATTAGCAGCACTGGTATTGCCTATCCTGCTTTTCTTTCCCTCTACCCCTCTGTCTGCTCATCGTCTTTACATTCACCATGGCCCCTATCTTCTCAAAGTAGATGATCAACCTGGCTGAAACTTGAGAGTTTGCAATGAAATGCATCAATGACACATGGGAAAAACTAACATTATCCATAGATATTATACAGCCAGTTTTAGATGACATATGTGGGAATAATAATCATATGACAGAATGAAGCTGGGATTTAGGCACCCAAACCCTAACAAGTTTCAACAGCATCTGAGCATCTGACTCCCCTAGGCTTTTGCTTTCAGCCACAGAGTTTTGGTGCAACTTTCCCCAAACTATTTAAGAGTCCTTTACAACCTAATAACTATTCTCCAGCTATTTGGGTTGGTCTAATAAAAGATATCAAATTCACCCAAGGAACCTTGTCTGCCTATGTCCTTAGACCAACACGGCTACAACCTAAACCCCTTTACAACCTAATGTTTTTGCCCATGAAAGATACTTATACTCTCTGATCTGGTCATCGCTCAGTCTCCTTTCTGACTAGCATGAGCAAAAATAGCTGAAACCATACCTACACCGTGATGGGACCTACATTAGCTGTTACACCACAGGAAAAATATCTGGGAGTCAGTGTGGACAGTTCACTGAAAACATCAGCTCAGGGCTCAGCAGCCCTCAAAAAGGCAAACAAAATGTTAGGGATTTTTAAGAAGGGAATGGCAAGCAAAACTGAAAGCATCACGATGCCCCTTTAGAAATCTGTGGGGCATCCATGCCTTGAACACTGTACCTGGTTCTGGTCCCCTCACCTCTAGAAGGATAAAGAAGAACTAGAGAAGGACCAAGGAAGGGCTACAGGGATGATCAGTGGTATGGAGGGGCTTCCATATGGAGACTAAAAAGCTACGCCTATTCAATTTAGAAAAGAGAAGCTTGAAGGGGAAACAGTAACGGTTTACAGAATACTAAATGGTGACGAGTCAATAGGGATTTATTATTTACTCTCTCTCACAGTATCAGTAGCTATTAAGCACAGGAGTTAAGGATGCAGCGTCTGAATCGGAACTGAAATGCTGGTGACTGCAAGTGGGAGAGGAACAGCGGGGAAAAATCCTGGTCGTACCCCATTCACTGTCCCTCCCTTTTAGCATCTGCTCTGTGCCACTGTCTAGAAAACCGGGCACGATGGACCTTATTAAAGTGTAGAACGAACCTAGTAAATGGCATTTCTTATGCTTCTCTGTTCTTAAGTGAAACCAGCTGCACTCAAGTCTCTAAGGGTGAAGCATTTTCCCCCTGTACTTCATTGTTCCCCCCTGGCTCCTCACATATTTTAACCATTTCCCCTTATGTCCCATTGAAATTCAATGGGATTTCTGGCCATTTCCCCTCTACATTCCCTTCCAGTTCCCATCCCTCTTGCTCATTAAGGTTATTTTCCACACAACGAGCCTCTGTACTTACTGGGTTCCACTGACAACCTTGTTCCAGCCCCAAAAATGAATTTATAATCTCCAGTATTCACACAGTGCTACATTTCCTGTCAAAAAATCCCAGCTCTCGGATCACCTTAAAAACTCCCTCCTTCCCAGTACTTCTTCTCAGACAGCTAAATCATTTAGGCACTTTGGAAAAAATATCACTTTGTGCCTATCTGCATCTTGAGAGGATTACATTTTATTGGAAAATCTCCCTCCCCCACCTCTTAGTTTCCAATGTACAACATGGAAATAGGAACATTTCCCTATGAATGAGTGCAGAAATGGATGCATGCCAGCTTAAAACTCCACTTTTGAACTCAGGTTTTCAAAATTAATAAAGGTTCGCTACTGATCCTCATGGGCAAAGTAATATTCTTGACCAAATAATGATACTCACAGGGTTTCACAGTTAAAATGGTCCCATGGCCAAATACCAGTTTCTCCCAATTAGTAGTCACACAGTAATCTATGGCCCAGCAAAAACCAGTAACCCTAACTCAGAGAATCAGAGGGGGTTTTTTCTCTCACAGAAAGTATTTATGGGTCAAACCCAGAACATGTTGCAGGGAGGTAAATTCTCCATTTAGTGTAGAGATTAAATTAAATTGAATAATTAAAGCAATGAATTGTCTGGATCAATCTTTCTGCATTCAGGGACGATTGTACGTGTCCCTAGGGACTCAAAAGAGCCTAAGTGACTTAAGTCACTGATCCCCATTTTCAAAATATGATTTAGAGCCACCTTTTCTGTTTTGTTCTTAATGGTATTAAAGTACTGCAAGAAACTCAGAGGTACAGAGAGGGAATTTCTAAAACATATAGGTACTTAAGTCATTGATTACCATGGCAGCTAGATGCCTAGACACATCTGAAGATCCTAACAGATGCTTTACTATTATTACAGGTACTTGAATACTTCTGAAAAGCTGGCTACAGGTGCTAAATCCACTTCAGAGCTTTTGAAAATCCAACTAGGGATACTCACTACATCTTTAGGCTTCTACATAACTTCAGGAATTAGGATCCCCAGGTACTTTGGCCCCAAACACGCACAATATTTAGATGCTTGAACCCCACTGATTTCTGTAGGAGCAAAGGCCCAGATCCAAAGTATTTGGATGCTAAGCTTCTACTGATCCCTTATGGAAATTTAGGACTTTGGGGCTGTAGGTGCCTCCACAAATTTCACACCACATTATCGTTCCTTCCTACACCCCACAACTACAAAAACAGTAAATATATTAATTAATTTTCTAAAAAGCAGATGGCCAGCCCTCCCCAACAGCATTATCCTTACTGGGTATGACAAAGACCGAAGTTCCTTTTCCAAATGTGATCCTGTTTGTATTATAAGCACTGTGACACACCCCATTACAAATATATCTCCTATTCCCTTGCACATAGCAATAATGTGTGAATCACCTACTATAATTTTGACAGCATCTATTCATTTTAATTCAGTTATGGTCACCCCTCTGTGAATCCCAGTGTCCACGACTCCCACAAGAATTTTAATGGATTGAAAAGAAAGTTGTTCTCTTAGCTGACTATCTCAGGTGGAGTTTCTAACAGTCTTAGGTTGTCAGATGCCCATATTTCATGAAAAAGGAAAGATCTTTTACATTCATAAATTGCTTGCAAATTCACTAATCTTATTTCAACATGTAGAAGTCAATTAGCTGGTCAATAAGGAGTAACCACCCCAACATTCAAATATATTTTAAGAGAAGTCCAAAGCAATAGATATAGTATTACAATACAATACACCAATACAATAGACATAGTATGACAAATAAAAATCCCACTCACAATTTATTTTGCAATAAAAGTAAAATGGCTGAATTCAGCGGTACTCACTGGGTTTCAGAGTATCGTAATATTATAGTAGCTAGGGTCAGGAGGGACCCTATCAAGCTTGCTATAGAGGCTTGGTGGTTTTCCCGTTTTCTTTTCATTGCTTTTTGTATGTATTTATTTGGTGTCATTTAAAAAAATGTATCTAATCTCATACCCTAGGTAAATACATTTCCAGAATTTATATAATAGGAACTTGTCTTTCTGGGTTTCACAACTAACAGGGTGCCTTTCCCAGACATGCATTTTTCACTTGCATATCTATACTTACAGTGTTCCCTCAAAACCCTGTTAGACTTACAGGGCCAAATTCAGGTCTTACACCTATTTAACTCTGCTAACAAATCAGATGAGATTCAACAAGGACAAGTGAAAAGTCCTGCACTTGGGAAGGAATAATTGTTTGTACAAATGCAGACTGGGGAAGGACTGGGTAGGCTGCAGCACTGCACAGAAGGACCTCAGTGTTACAGGAGACCATAAAGCGAATATGAGCCAATAGTGTGCTCTTGTTGCAAAAAAAGCCAACAGCGTTTTGGGTTGTATGAACAGGACCATTAGTTACAAATCAAAGAGAAGTGATTTGTCCACTCTGCTGGGCATTGTTGAGGTCTCACTGGGAATATTGTGTCCAGTTTTGGCCCCCACACTTTAAGAAGGATGTGGACAGAATAGAAACAGAGTCCAACAGACCAACCAAAATGATTGCAGACCTGGGAAGCGTGACTTATGATGAAAGACTAAAATAACTAGATTTCTTTAATATGGAGAAAAGAAGACTGGGGGGAGGGAATCTGGCAGCAGTTTTCAAATACCTGAATGGCAATTACAGAGAAGACAGAGATTGATTTTTCTCTGTGGCTATAGGGAACATGGCTAGGAGCAATGGCCTTACTGTGAGGGTAGTCAAGCATTGGATAAGGCTTCCTAGAGAAGTTGTGCAATCTCCATCCTGGGGAATTGTCAAGAGTAGGATGGACCGACTTGGCTGGGATGGTTTAATCAGAGATGATTCTGCCTTCAGCAGGGGGCTGCACTAGATGATCTCATGAGGTTCCTTCCAACCCTGCTTTGCTATGAACCTATGTTTCTATAAATATTGCTGAAGTGACCTTCCTGATTTCACTCCGAATACTCTGCAGATATTTTCCTTAGC
>NW_005842791.1:217919-224890 GCF_000455745.1 Alligator sinensis
GACAGAGTAGAATAATATAGAATATATAAGTTTTATACCTGGCTGAATCAATAACTTGGTCCCCACTCCAAAATGAAGTCTCCATCCATCACTGCCCACACAATGATACATACCCTAACGGTAACAGCAACTACTGTTCTGGTTTGTTATGATGGCCTTAATCATCTCAAAGCTCAGTTTCTCATTACAAACATAGAAAAACAAAATCGTTTAAGACTCATGTTCTCAGAGGAGCTGTTGGCATCCAGGTTCTGCTAAAATTTAGTGAGAGGTTGAACACTTGCTAATGCTCCAGACATTTATAAGCGGCAAATATCTTTATACATACACATATGCATACACATACAGTACTCTCATGACTTCTAAGTAGACTCCTTCCTCCACTTCTTCTTGAATCATTTCTGGATTGAATGGACACTTGGTTCCACCTGCTTTTGCAGCCAGAACCGTCACTTATACAATACTCATCTACTTATGCAAAAACTCCTCTACCTTGGCTCACATTATGTCATTTATGACTCCCAAAGAGAGAGTCACCTCTCACAAGACAAGCTGTTCATTCCCTTCATCATCCCAGAACCCTTCTTTGAAGTTGTTTTAAAGGAAAACAAAAGACATCTGACAACTGCAAAGCAATTTGAGGGTTTGAATGCCCAGTCAATTGTCATGGGAACTGTGTGCCTAAATCACTTTGGCAGCTCTTACTTTAACATTCAGCTAACAGGACATGGAGAATACTCCCCTGAGGGGTAGATTTCTTCCAAATGATCACTGCAGTGTTGTCTGTGCCTTCCTGTAATCATCCAGTGCTGGCCACTGCCGGAGATATTAATACCTCAAGTGATGGGTCTGGCACAATTTCCCACTGAACTGTTTCAACAGATGGGAAAGTATTGCCTGATATTGGACTTGCCTTTATTTATTTCATCCCATCTCTCCTATTCATTTTTCCCGTGGTCCAAACAAATATGAGGATGGTACAGGGGTAATGCTTTTCATTGGGGCTAGAAACTGGATGCATCCATGGAAAGATCCCAGCCCTCTGTGAAACCCAGTGGCTGTGAGTCCCACAGGAACATTCATTTCAAACTGTTGCTTCCAAAGAAAAAAACTCAAAGACATCCAAAGTTTGCTAAAAATGAAAGGGAACTTGGTATCCCAGTATCAAGGCAGAATAAATAAAAAGTCCCCCCTCCCCATCACAGATGTTATCTAATTCATAATTACATTGCACAATTTAATATACTTACTTGGCAATACACTCACTCGGGTCCCTGCTCCAAAGTAATATCTATAACCTTCATTAGCACAGTACCACAGCTCTTTGCAGAAACCTATAGGACTCATTCCTCCACTCCATATTCATGTCTAATTTGTTCTTAACAAACTCCAGTGAGCGAGGTTCCCCAACTTCACTCAGCAATCTGTTACATGGTTTAACTATACTTCTAGTTAGAAAGCTTTTCTTAATGTTTACCTAAATCTCTCTTCTTGAGGTTTAAGAAGATTACTTCTGGCAAAATCTTCATATCTCTATTCACTTCAGTGGAAATCCCCTGGTTTACACCACCTAGATTTCTGGCCCAACTAACAGCAATGAAGCTATGGTAATCTTTTTCAGCTAAGCATCTGGCACATCCTAGTTTTAAAAGGAAGTCTGCTGCCTCTCAAGGGACTGAATTCATGGAGAGAAAATGTGTCTACCTGGTTTTATGGAGACTTTTGTTGCAGCTCCGAAGATCAGTTTACGTGTTAGATCCAGTATTCACACATTACATATGGCCTTTACTAAAACCTTTCTCCCTTATCACTTCTTCCTTCCATGACTCCCCTGGAGTGGGGAGGGTGTGGGTGCCCCACAGGAGCCGACACGGGAAGCCACTGACACTGTCACTGCCCTAGGAGAGCTCAGCCCCCAAGCAGCCTGGCTGGAGAGCGCAGAAGCGTTCCCCTATGTCCTTTGACAGAACTCTGTTTTTATGATTTTAAGAGAGAAGCTAAAGCAAAACAATGCTGGGTAATTCATCACGCATACCTGGAGTAACAAAGAGCTTGGTGCCTGTTCCAAAAACCAGTTTGTTGTAACCCCCAGTATTCACACAATGACACACAGCCCTACAAAATCATGGGAAGACAATGCCATCTGTGGTAGGAAACAGCTTATGGCAATGTGCAAAGGTATGGGATTGTGGACATTCTCTGTTTGAAGAAGTTTGAGGTCCCTTCAGGTGGATGTTTAAGTTAAATTTTTCCTAACAACTAGTCATCTTCTCTGATGATATCCATTGGCACTATGGTGACAAATGGATGGACAGATCGAGAGACAGCATGCACATCTCAATTAGACAGCAACTTACAGCTGAACAATATTTTCACCACTACATTAGCAAACATACCTTATAAAACGTTACCCTTCTAAATTGCTTGTATGATTCTTTGGAAATCAAGCTACCCCTTCATACTATTCAAACAGCACAGTCTCAGATATCTTACTTGGTTCAACAAGGAGCTGGGTCCCATGCCCAAAGATGAGATTGTAGTTGTTTGAGTTCACACAGTGCTACTTGTTCCAACAAAAACACAACCAGGACCAACACATACAACTTCTGTCTCTTTGACAGCCTCCCTGAAAAATAAAGGGCTTCAATCTCCTCCCACAAGAGTAAGAATCAGGACTAGCGCTGTTGGAGTGATGTGAGCCAAATCCCATAGAAGTGAGAAGAATCCACCCAGATTATTTACTTCACATCCAGGTATTTTCAGTGAGTGTACACCAACATTGCCCCTTTAACTCCAGGGAAGTTACCCTGATTCACACCAACTGGGGATCTCTGCTACCGATGAATATATACCTATGTCTGCTCAGCTTTTCCAGGTGCTTGGAAAATATTTGAATAGATTAGCAACACTAGTATTGCTTATCCTGCTTTTCTTTCCCTCTACCACTCTATCCACTCATATTCCTTATATCCACTGTCATCACTATCTTCTCAAAATACATCATCAACCTGGCTGAAACTTGAGTTTAGAATGAAATGCAACAATAACACATGGGAAAAACCAACAACATTATCCATAGACTAGCCAATTGACCCATCAGGAATAATTGGGGGGGGGGGGGGGGGGGGGGGGAGGGGCGGCCCCCTCCCCCCCTGCCCCGCCATTGCCTACCAGGAGCGGCGGGAGGGAGGGGAGTAAGCTTGACCCACTGTCACCTCCGTCCCCCTTGGCCAGCACCCCATGCCGCCGCCACAGCCACCTCCGAACAGCAGGGTCAGGGCTGGCGGGCAAGGCCAGTGGCAAATCCATGGGGCATCCATGCCTTGAATACTATTCCTGGTTCTGGTCCCCTCACCTCACAAAAGAGTTGGAAGGAGTTGGAAGAATGAGAGAAGGTCCAGAGATGGACAACAAGGATGATCAGTGGTATGGAGGGGCTTCCATATGAAGAGAGGCTAAAGAACTAGACCTATTCAGTTTAGAAAAGACACGTTTGAGGGTGGTCATGATAAGGGTTTACAAACAAGTAAATAGTGAAGACAAAAATCAATAAGGATCTATATTAATTAGTCTCTCTCACAGTACAAGAATGAGGGGTCACAACATGAAACCAGCAGGTACTAAGTGTAAAACTAACACAAGGAAGTTCTTTTTCACATAGTGTGTAATTAAAGTGTGGACCTCATTGCCACCGGCTGTGGTAGAAGCTGGTAGTTTAGCCAGATTCAAGAAGGGCTTGGACACATTCTTGGAGGAAAAGGGCATCAGTAGCTATTGAACATGGGAGTTAAGGATACAGCCTCTGAATCAGAACTGAAATGCTGGTGACTGCATGTGGGAGAGAAACAATAGGGAAAAAATCCTGGTCATACCCCATTCACTATCCCCCCCTTTTAGCATCTGCTCTGTGCCACTGTCTGACACAGAAAACTGGGCACGATGGACCTTATTAAAGTGTAGAATGAACCTAGTAAATGGCATTTCTTATGCTTCTCTGTTCTTAAGTGAAACCAGCTGCACTCAAGTCTCTAAGGGTGAAGCATTTTCCCCCTGTACTTCATTTTTTCCCCCTGGCTCCTCACATATTTCCCCTTCTGTCCCATTGAAAGCCAATGGGATTTCTGGCAAGTTCCCCTTTGCATTCCCTCCACTTTCCATCCCTCTCACTCATTAAGGTTACTTTCCACACAATGAGTCTCTGTACTTACTGGGTTCCACTGACAACCTTGTTCCAGCCCCAAAGAGGACCTTATTTCCTCCGGTATTCACACAGTGCTATATTTCCTGTCAAAAATCCCCTCTCTCTGATCACCCTACAACCTCTCAATCCCAGTATTTCTTCCCAGTCAGACAGCTAAATGATTTAGGCACTTTGGAAAAAATATCATTTTGTGCCTATGTGCATCTTGAGCGAATTAAATCTTTTTGGAAACCAAAGGAATGGGGAAGGGGGAAGATTTTTCACATCTGCAACATGGAGGTGGAGAAACATGGAGAAAACATGGAGAAAAATTCCCTTAATGCAAAGTGCAGAAATGGATGCATGTCAACTGAAAACTCCACTTTTGAACTCAACTTTTCAACATTAAGAAGGCTTTGCTACTGATCCTCATAGGCAAAGTAAAATTCTTGACCAAATCATGCCACTCACAGGGATTCACAGTTAAAATGGTCCCACGGCCAAATATCAGCTTCTCCCTATTAGTCACACAGTGATCTATGGCCCAGCAAAAATCAGTCACCCTAACTTGGAGAATCATAGGTGGGGTTTTCTCTCATGGATAGCATTTATGGGTCAAATCCAGAACATAGAGCAGAGAGGTGAGTTCTCCATTTAGTGGAGCGCTATCTTCCCTTGAATGATTAAAGCAATGGATTGTCTGGATCCATCCTTCCGCAGTCGGAGGGGATTGTCAGCTCAGAAGAGCCTAAGTGACTTAGGTCACTGATCCCCATTTTCAAAATATGATTTAGAGCCACCTCTTCTGTTTTATTCTTAATGGTGTTTAGGTACAGCAAGAAACTCAGACGTACTGAGAGGGAATTTCAAAAACATATAGGTACTTAATTCATTCATTTCCATGGTAGTTAGATGCCTAGACATATCTGGAATTCATAACAGATAATTTTCTATTACTATAGATGCCTGAATACTTCTGAAAATCTGTCTACAGGTGCTAAATCCACTTCACAGCTTTTGCAAGTCCCACTACATCTTTAGGCTTCTAAATAACTTCAGGAATTAGGATCCCCAGGTACTTTGATCCTGAACGTGCAAAATATTTAGATGTTTGAATCCCACTGAATTCTGTAGGAGCAAAGGCCCAGATCCAAAGTATTTGGACGCTGAGCTCCCGCTGATCCCTTATGAAAGCTTGGGGCATTTGGGCTGCAGGTGCCTCCACAAACTTCATACCACCATTTCCTTCCTACACCCCACAACTACAGGCACAGTAAATATATTAATTAATTTTCTAAAAAGCAGATTACCAGCTCTCCCCAAAAACATAATCCTTACTGGGTGTGATGAAGACCGCAGTCCCTTTTCCAAACGTGATCCTGTTTACATCATAAGCACTGTGACACAAGCCATTACAAATACATTTCCTACTCCCCGGCACCTACCAATAACGTTCAAATCGCCTATTATAATTTTGACAGCATCTATGCATTTTAACTAGGATCTAGTCACCACACCATTCCCTCTGGAAAGTCCAGTGTCCATGATTTCCATCACAGTTTTAATGCATTGAAAATAAAGTTGAACATCTCAGGTGGACTTTCCAACAGTCTTAGTTGGTCGGGTGCCCAAATTTCATGCAAAATGAAAGATCTTTTATTCTCAAACTGCATTCATACTCACAGCTCTTATTTCAACATGCAGAAGTGAGTTAACTGGTCAATGAGGGGTAACCACCTGACATTAAAATATATGTTAAAACCAGTCAAAACCAACCTATAAATATGGTATTTAAAAGAAATCTTACTTTGCAATTTATTTTTCATGAAAGGTAAAATGGCTGAATTGAGCAGTACTCACTGGTTTCCACAATTAAAAGGGTTCCTTTCCCTGACATGAGTTTTTCACTTGCATAACTATACTCACCGTGCTCCTCAAAACCCTGTTAGACTTACAGGGCCAAATTCAGGTCTTATACCTATTTAACTCTGCTAACAAATTAGAGGAGATTCAACAAGGACAAGTGAAAAGTCCTGTAGTTGGGAAGGAATAATTGTTTGTACAAATATGGATTGGGGAAGGACTGGCTAGGCTGCAGCACTGCATAGAAGGACCTCAGGGTTACAGGGGACCAGAAGGTGAATATGAGCAAATATTGCTGCAAAAAAAACCCAACCGCATCTGGTTTGTATGATCAAGAAATCAACCGAATCACTTTTGGATTCTTCCAGTCTGCTGAGGCCCCATTGGGAGTAGCGTGTCCAGTTTTGACCCCCACTCTTCAAGAAGGATGCGGACAGAGTGGAAACAGAGTCCAGCACACAGCAATAGAAATGACTACAGCCCTCGGAAGCATGACTTATAAAGAAAGACTAAAATAATTAGAGTTATTTAATATGTAGAAAAGATGACTGAGGGGAGGTCTTGTTACAGTCTTCAAATACCTGAAGGGCAATTACAGCAAGACAGAAATGGGTTTTTCGCTGTGTCTGTAGAGGACAGGACTAGGAGCAATGGCTGTACTATAATGGTGGTCAAGCATTGGAACAGGCTGCCTAGGGAAGGTTTGAAATCTCCATCCCTGGAAATTTTCAGGAGTAGGATGGACAGACTTGGCTGGGATGGTTTAATCAGAGATGATTCTACCTTAAACAGGAGGCTGGACTAGATGACCTTGTGAGATCCCTTCCAGCTGTACTTGGATCCAGCTATATTCCTACGCTTCTATGAATATTGATGAAGTTACTTCCTAATTTCAGTCTAAATATTCTTCAGGTATTTTCCTTAGCAG
>NW_005842791.1:224904-239780 GCF_000455745.1 Alligator sinensis
CAGGAATGGACAGGCAGAGTACAATAAAATATAATAGATAGGTTTTATACCTGGTTGAACTGATAACTTTGTCCCCACTCCAAAATGAAATCTCCTTCCATCAGTACCCACACAATGATACATGCCCTAACAATAACAGCAACTACTGTTCTGGTTTGTCACGCTGGCCTTAATCATCTCAAAGCTCAGTTCCTCGTGGCAAAAATAGAAAACTAAATGGTTTGGGCTCATGTTCTCAGAGGTGCTGTTGGCATCCAGGTTTCACTGAAATTTAGTGAGAGGCTAAGCCCTTGTTAAAGTTGCAAGTATTTCTAAGTTGCAAACATCTTTATATGTGCACATATACATATATACACACACAAAGTAGTCTTTTGACTTCTAAATAAATCCCTTCCTCCACTTCTTCTTGAATCATTTCTGGATTGAATGGACACTTGGTTCCATCAGCTTCCCCCAGCCAGAACCACCATTCATATAATATTCAGCCATTCACACAAGAACTCCTCTACCTTGGCGCACATTATGTCATTTATGACTCCCAAAGGGAGAGTCACCTCTCGCAAAGCAAGCTGTTCATTCCCCTCCTCATCCCAGGACCCTTCCTTGAAGTTATTCTAAGGGAAGTGAGATGATGTCTGACAACTGCAAAGTAGTTTGAGGGTTTGAATGCCCAGTCAATTGTCATGCGAACTGTGTGTCTAAATCACCTTGGCAGCTCTTACTTTAACATCCAGCTAACAGGACATGGAGAAAACTTCCCTGAGGGGTGGATTTGTTCCAAAATGATCACTACAGTGTTTCCACACCTTCCTGGAAGCATCCAGCGTTGGCCACTGTGGGACATATTAATATCTCAAGTGATGTGTCTAGCATAATTTCCCACTGAACTGTTACAACAGATGGGGAAATATTTCCTGATATTGGATTTGCCTTTATTTATTTCATCCCATCTCTCCTATTATTTTTCCCACAGTCCAAACAAATATGAGGATGGTACAGGGGTAATGCTTTTCATTGGGGCTAGAAACTGGGTGCACTGCTACTTCCTTTGGCATCCATGGAAAGATCCCAGCCCTCCGTGAAACCCAGTGGCTGTGATTTGCACAGAAACATTAATTTCAAGCTGTTGCTTCCAAAGAAAAAAACTCAAAGACATCCAAGGTTTGCTAAAAATGAAAGGGAACTTGGTATCCCAATATCAAGGCAGATTAAATTAAAAAGTCCCCACCATTACACATGTTATGTAATTCATCATTATGTTACAGATTTTGATATACTTACTCACTTGGCAATACACTCACTTTGGTCCCTGCTCCAAAGATATACCTATAGCCATCACTAGCACAGTACCACAGCTCTTTGCAGAAA
Organism: Alligator sinensis; assembly: GCF_000455745.1. Taxonomy (NCBI): domain Eukaryota; kingdom Metazoa; phylum Chordata; order Crocodylia; family Alligatoridae; genus Alligator; species Alligator sinensis. The sequence continues at coordinate 226,273 of NW_005842791.1, forward strand.
CCTATAGGCCTCTTTCCTCCACTCCATATTCATGTCTAATTTGTTCATAACAAACTCCAGTGACAGAGGTTTCACAACCCTACTAGGTAATCTGTTTCATGACTTAAATACACTTCTAGTCAAAAAGATTTTCCTAATGTCTACTTAAATCCCCCTTGTGGAGGTTGAGCCCCATCATTTCTGGGAAAATCTTCATAGCTCTATTCACTTCAGTGGAAATCCCCTGGTTTACACCACCTAGATTTCTGGCCCAGCTAACTGCAATGAAACTATGTTGATTCTTTGGTGGCTAAAGATCTGGCACAAAGATCTGTTGCTTCTCTAGGGACTGAATTCAAAGAGGTGCAATGTGCCTACCTGGCTCGATGGAGACTTCTGTTCCAGCTCCAAAGATCAGTTTACCAGTGTTAGACCCAGCTTTCACACACTACTTACAGCCTTTACTAAAACCTTCCTACCTTAGGACTTCTTTCTTCCATGCCTATATTCATGTCTAATCTGTTCTTAAAAACCTCTAGCAACAGAGATTCCTCAACCCCAGTAGGTAATCTATTTTACTGCTTAACTACATTTCTATATAGAAAGATTTCCCTAATGCCTACTTAGATCTCCCGTGCTGAGGTTTAAGCTTTAAGCCCATTATATTTGGTGCTACCTCTAGTAGATTTAGAGAACAATTTCTACCAAAACAAATTTGCTTATAACATCAAAAAATCCTTTAATTGATATTGGTTACTTCACTAAAAAGCCAGTATTTTTTATATGGCCAAAAGCAAATTTGGGGGGGGGGGGGGTACAAGACATATATGCACTAAGAAGAGTTGCCTGTATAAATTTATCAGTAAAACTTTTTTGTTAACCAGGTAAAATAGGTCCAACACAGTTACAATGTTCACAGTTATAATTAACATGCTCTTGAAGACTTCAAATGCCACTTACACAGGAAAATCACACGCAGTAGCTCAGCGCTTACTTGGTCTGACAGACAGTGCCGTCCCAGAGCCAAAGATGAGCTTGTTTGTTCCTTGTTTGTCCCACAACGTTTCCTCCCATAACAAAAACCCTGCTAATCACTTGGAAAAATCCAGCAGCTAAAGGCAGGGAAGTGCCAACCGCTTGTCTCAAGGAACTGAGGGGTGCTGGCAGGGCTGGGTCAAAAGATTTTAGGGTTTGGACAGCAACATTGAGGGCCAATAACAGAGATGATGGAAGTTGGGGTTGGGAATGAGTAAAAATAATGGGTTCTTTTGGCTAAATCACCAAAAAATATTATTTATGATATGCAAGGATGCTTGTGGGTGATATTGGCTGGGGTAAAGATAGACAAGCTTTCGAATGTAAGGCCTACTTCCTTATGATGTCTTGTGTCTCTTTATACCTTCAAGATTAAATGAAAGGGAAACCACTCTATTTGATTTGTAACTGAGTTCCACATCCAAAGATCCATTTTTCTGCAGTAACATTGATATAATTTATCCCCGTAACAAAAGTTTCTGACATATTTTTCACCTACCCCAATGCATTGTTTTCTCCTACAATCAATCAAATTTGATGGTTGTTCCAAACAATACACAAAAACTACCATGTGTTTTCCATGGGAAATTTAGGGGGTAGGGTGAGGGGCCAAAATGTAATCCTCCTTTATATCATATAGCCAACTGATTTCTTGTACTTCTCTCCCAATCAAATAAAACAACTTTTTCAAAACTACCTTGCTGTTTAATTATCCCTTCCAGCACACGGGATCAAGCTAAGGCTTCTGCATCATATGAGAGGCACTCCAGCCCTCAAATAATGTTTAAGGGTTTCTTAATTTTAGTCCTGGTTGTCAGGGGTGGATCCAGAATGTAACAAAGTTTTGGGGGGAGAAAGGGGAGTATGGAGGAGCATCCATGCATGCTGCAGGGGTGACTGCACCCCTGCTCCCAACCTCTTCCCCCACAACCCACTAGTGCAGGCAGACATGGTACGGGAGCCTCTGGGGACATTTTAAATTTTCCTTCCCTTCCACACTCAGGGACACATCCCTTCCCTTCCCCTTCTGTCCTATCCTCCAGTTGCTGCTTCTTTCCCCAATATTACAGCATGAGGGAAATATAAGAGCTGCTCCTGCCCACTCCAGGTGTGCTGTACACTGAGCTTAGCTGGGAACAGCAGCAGCAGCAATGGGGAGTAGGTGGTTTCCCCCAAAAGCAGGCATGGGAAGCCACACCACTGTCACTGTCTTAGGTGAGCCCAGCCTCAAAGCAGCTCTGGAGATGCCCACACCCCCAGGACAGCAGGAAAAGCAGCCACAGCAGGTGTGGGACAGAGAGGGAATGGGGGAGGGACATGGATGTGAGTACAGAGGGGACAGTCTTCTACTCTGGGGGTCTCTAGATGGTCCAGGCCAAAAAGGGGAGTCAGCCATGCCACTGTACCCCCTCTGGATCCACCCCTCCTGGTCGCCAATACACCAGATTGGGTTGCCATCCAGTAAGCTGATCCTGCTTGGAGGACAAAGAATATTACTAAAGAAGCATAGTTAATATGCCAGGAAGACAAAGATGGGAACTCACTTGGAATGACTATCAGTCTTGTTCCACTCCCAAACATTGGCTTTCCATAGCTATCTGAAGTCACACAGTGTTTTCTGCCTTGACAAAAATCTATCTTCCACCAAAGAGGAAGAGGGAGGGTGTGTGTTTTATAACAAGTGTTAAAGAAGAAAAGCTGAGCTCTGCAAAGTGGGACAGTGCAATTTAGGGAAAATTGTATGTCTACTTCCTCCGGCTCCTTTGAAAATCAGACCATTTTTGAGGCAGAGTTCTGATCCAAAATGTTCATAGTTTCTTGATTTCAGTAGGAGGGCAACCATTTATTTTGATATTTTTCCTCCTATGAAAACAATGAATGTATTCCAGATTTCTGTGTTCCTTAGGAAAAACCACCCTTAGTCTCTCCAGGTCTCTACTCACCCATCAATAGAATGGCATAATCATGCCTCTCTTCTCCCACACTTTTCCCATTGGTTTTGGAGGTGTCTCATCTGTTCCCACACTCCAGCTGGACCCCAACTCCCCTAGGCACTACCACTATGAAAATAAGAAGGATAAGTGAGAGAAATCCCATTACCTGAAGCACCAAAAACCTTGTCTCTGGGTGGATGTCAATGCCAGGGAACAATCCTGCACTGCTCAGAGGGGAGGAACGAAATATAGGTCAGGCAGGAACCACCTGAGTTTTTCAGCTCAATCTCTAGCTTTTGCAGGCAGCCACTTCCTACAATCCCCTCATTAAGTTATAAAATGTATTTGATAAGCTCATATAGAAGTAATAGAATAAGTTATATGATAAATTCATATAATCCCCACCTTCATGTCACATGAGATAACTTTATTACTTTTTCAAGTGCCCCTTCTGTAAGGTAAGGAAGCCAGTCCATTTCTTAGACAGAGAACCGAGACACAAAGGGTGCATGTACAGGTGCTGTTCTCATGCCACAATAAACTCTGGTGCATATTGTGCCTGAGTTTATTTCTCCCAGTCATGCTGTTTGAACATGCGCCTGGGACTGAAGCATGTTGACCCTAGTCAGAGCAGCCCAGCTGGCAAAGGACTCAGGGCTGCTCCAAACCAGTTCAATATGCTGCGGAGGGGCTGGCTGGGGCGTGAGGGTGCTCTAGTCCCAAGCTAGCTGGCAGGCAGCCCCCACACTGCGATTCCTCAGTGGGACAGTACTTGTATTTACAAGTGCTACCCTGCTGCAAAATGTGTTTCCTGCAGCCTTATGCGGCCTCGTGTGTAGACGCTGAGACATTTACTGCAGAGCTAAATAATAAATAACCTGCTCTACGTAGACGCACCCCAAAAAATTAAGTTCCATGACCAAGATCATGTTGACAGTACATAGCAGAACCAGGAGATATATACCCATTTATCCAGAACCCCTGTCTAGGGCTTTAACTGACAAGATTATGTATTGTCATTGCAACTGAGTCTTGGAAAAATTATTAGGGAGACAACAGAAGTAGAAATTCAGAGCTGCTCCTTTTTCTGAAGTCTCAGCCAGCTACAGAAATCGAGCAGGAGGACAGGTACAGTGATAGCCCTGCTGTCTTTGTGATACAAGTACTACTGAGGCCAGGATTTCTGAGCCATGGCTTAGGGTTCTGCTCCCCAGAGGAGCTTGCCTCACACTCTTGCCTCTGTTACCTCTACTGAACAGTTTCTTTTATATGGCCAAGTCTAAAAAATGCTCCTTAGGCAGCATTCTCCCTTCTAAATACTCAAAAAAACCATTTCAGTGTATATTTTACTGGTCCTGTTGATAAATACCTATATCCCTGCCCCCAACCCTCAAACCTCCCCTCGTCAGGACTCACTTGGATGAAGATGGTCCCACTGCCAAACATGAGCTTGTTATTATAGTCTGTATTAACACTGTCACAGGAGTCTTTTCAAGAACCATCCGTGCACCATTCCTCTGGGTTGTTGTATTCTGTTTCAGTGCTAGCTCTCAAATAAATAAGTAATGATCTCTCTATGTGTAGTAGTAGCACCACCAAGCCACAGCCATGGACCAGAAACCCCTTGTAGACACTAATCCAGAGAATAAAAAAGGTAGCACTCTAGACACCAAAGACCTTGCAGACAAGAACAGCAGTGGACACCGACAAATAAGGAACCAAACTGAAACAACATTCAAAGTCTGCTATGAGGTATGGTCAGCTGGTTCCCAATACACTTATCTGAGCAAATGCACAAAACCACTTACTGAGTCCTACAGCGAGTTTTGTGCCCTTCCCAAAGATGAGCTTTGCTCCAATCCCTCCATCGTTTAAGCACAGCAACATACAGCCTTACAAGAACCACCCATGCACAGGGGTCTGAGTCCCTTTGTCCAGTGCAGAAGACTCATTGCATCACTGTCCTTGTTAATAAGGAGCATGACCTGAAGGTCACTGAAATCTTTAGAAAGGCTCCCTTTCATAATATCAGTACCCTTCATATCAGGATCATCATAGATTCATAGATGTTAGGGTCGGAAGGGACCTCAATAGATCGAGTCTGACCCCCTGCCTAGGCATGTAGACGGGTCAATGGTCCCAAGGAATATTTATTAATAATTTAATTTCCCTTGACAAACTGAATAGTGTTACCTCATTACCAGTTCAATTGTACTTCACTGGAACTTGCTTTTGAGTTGTAGCAATATAAGCTTTGTCATACCATCTAGTTGACAATCAAGATAAGTGAGCTACACACAAAACTGAATCTATTTCCACACATTATCCCCTCTTCCTTCCATCACCAAACCATCAGTCTACCTCTAGTACGTCTCATTACATTTTGGCAGGAGCACTTACTGAGTTTTATAAATAGTCTGGTTCCCTTTCCAAAGATGAGTTTAGCATTGTTTCCTCCTGTAATTCCCACAGCATTTCATAGCTTTACAAATAATCAGGTACAGGAGGGAGAAAACCCTCTCTTCAGTAAAGATCTTCCAACATTTCCATAGTTGGCCATAAGGTGAATGAAAGACAGAATTTATGGGTTGCTTTAGATCCCGTATAAAACTGCATCCCTGCCACTTTCCATATTGAGTACCAGTTCAGATTTATTAACCATAGCACTTCTCCTGGTCATGCCACAAGGAAGATTAGTCCTCTAGGAGTATATATTGATTTATCCATATGTCTAGAAATACAATCACTATGCTGTCTGGAGCTCTTAGTTTATTCTAGCTATATTGCACTATGCAGACCCCACCAACACCAGGCCACTTACTGGGTTTTACAGACAGTTTTGTTCCCTTTCCAAAATGGAGTTCATTTCCATAGCCTCCTTTATTGGCACAGTAGCTCACAGCTTTCCAATAACCGCAGAGAGGTGGTGTCTCCAAAGGAAGGAATAGTATTATATAAAATATATACTCCATTTGCTACAGAAGTGCATATTTTGGGGATCATAAAAAGCACCAAAAAAAAATGTAACTATAGTTCATATGGCTGGACATATTTTTTCATTCAAAATCATTTACAAAAATATACATTTTTCTTCCACTAAAAAGAACATTTCTCAAGGAAATGGTTCTTTTCATTTATTTTAGGTAAATGTTTTAATTTATTTTGGGGGTAGGGGCCTACAGCTACTTTTCTTAATAAAATAAAGTGAAACCTAGGTATGGTCCAGCTTTGCAATAAACTGTTCAAGCAGAAATGTGATTTTGAGTTAAGAGATTCACATCTCTGCAGACACATTGGACAATAATTTCAGTTTGTATTTGGATTCAAGAGTCCCTTAATTGTTTCCCTATCCACTAGGCCATCTCCCTTCTGAATGATCTAGTTGTCCATCTCTGTTTCTCCAGAAATCACACATTATCTAATTGATCATTATATAACATATTTTAATATACCTACTTAGCAATACTCTCACTCTGGTCCCTGCTCCAAAGTCATATCTATAGCCGCTATTATCACAGTACCACAGCTCTTTGCAGAAACCTAGAGAATTCTGTTGTCCATTGATAAAATCTTCATAGCTCTGCTGTCTTCAGGGAAATCCCCTGGTTGACAGCACCTAACTAACTGAACCAACTAACTGAAATGAAGCTATGCTGATTTTTTTTCAGTTAAGGATCTGGCACACCCTAGTTTTAAAGGGAATTGTATTGCCTCTTTGGGACTGAATTCAAAGAGGTGCAATGTGCCTACCTGGTTTTATGGAGACTTCTGTTCCAGCTCCAAAGATCAGTTTACCAGTGCTAGACCCAAAGTTCACACACTACTTACGACCTTTACTAAAACCTTCCTACTTCATCCTTCCATGAATCCCCTGGCTCCTCTGGAGTTTAGCAACTTTTTTTTTTCCGTACTAGGCACCTGATCTCAGCAGAAGCGGTCCCAGCAATATAAATTCATTATGGGGCCTCCAGCCAGTCCATCTACATATAACTTTGTACCTGACCTCAGGACATTATCTAGTCCATCCCATGCCCCAGGACATGACCGGTTGTATGTAAAATATTCCTGACACATTCATGTCTAACCTGTTCTTAAAAACCTTCAGTGACAGAGATTCCTCAGTCCCACTAGGTAATCGATTTTACAGCTGAACTATATGTCTAGTCAGAAATATTTTCCTTATGTCTACTTAAATCCCCCTTGTCAAGGTTTAAGCCCATTGCTTCTGGTCCTACCTCTACTAGATGTAGAGAGCAATTTATACCAATACAGATGTGGATATATCATTAGAAACATCCTTTAATGGACATACTTCCTTCACTGGAAAGCCAGTATACTTTATACTGCCAAAAGTGCATTTTGGGGGTACAAGATATATATGCACCAAGAAGAGTTGCCTGTATACATTAACCAGCAAAACTGGTCTAAGGTAAACTAGGTCCAGTGCAGTTACAAAGTCCACAGTTATAACTACCATATTCTTGAAGATTTAAAATGCATTTTAAACCCAGGAAAATGACACAGAGTAGCTTAGCACTTACTTGTTCTGACAGACAGTGCCGTCCCAGAACCAAAGATGCTTATACCCATACTAAGATCCACACAACATTTCTTCCCATATCAAAAACCTTGCTAATCACTTGGCAAAGCTGAGTAGCTAAAGGCAGGGAACATGCACCCAAAAGCCAACAGCTTTTCTAGAAGAACTGAGGAGTGCTGGCAGCGATGGGTCAGGGGATTTTAGGGCTTGAATAGCAAGATTGAGGGCCAGCAGAAATGATGAAAGTTGGGGTTGGAAACAATGGGTGAAAATAATGAGGTGCCTTGCCTCAATCACCAACAAATATTGTATTTATGAGATGCAGGGATTCTTGTGGGTGATATATTTTACTGGACCAACTGCAAGGTTAGGATAAAGTTTGACAGTCTTTGGAATGTAAGGCCTACTTCCTTATGAGGTCTTGTTTCTCTTTATATCTTAAATACTGAATAAAAGGGAAACCACTCACTAAGTTTTATTAGTAGCTGAGTTCCACGTCCAAGGATGATTTTTTTCTGCAGTATTATTTACACAGTGCTTATCCCCCTAACAAAAACTTCTGACCCATTTCATGCCTACCCCAAAGCATTGTCTTCTCCTATAATTAATCTTAAATTTGACAGTCTCTCCGAACAATACATAAAAACTGCCAAGTGTTTTTCATGGGAATTTAAGGGGTGGGGGAAAGGGGTCACTGGACACGACAGGGCCAGAATGTAATTCCCCTTTATATCATATGGCCAACTGATTTCTCTTACTTCTCTCCAAAACTCATAAGGAAGTAGACCTGACATTCCAAAGATTGTCTAACTTTATCCTAACCTTGCAGTTGGTCCAGTAAAATATATCACCCACAAGAATCCCTTCATCTCATAAAGCTACCTTATTGTTTAACTATCTCAGAGAATGCCCTTCCAGCACAAAGGAGCAATACAAGGCTTCTGCATCACATAAGAGCCACTCCAGCCCCCAAATAATGCTTAAGGGTTTCTTAATTTTAGTGCTGGTTGCCAAGATTTGGCATGATGTGGGGGTAGAGGAGTGGGGGCCAGGAGCAACCACACATGCTGTAGCTCCCAGGCTCCTTGCACAACCCATTAGTGCAGGCAGACCATGGCATGGGAGCGTATGGGGACATTTTAAATTTCTATCTTCCCCTCCAGGCTCAGGGGCACGTCCACTCCCCTCCCCTTCTGTCCTAGCCTCCTACAGTTGCTGCTTCTTTCCCCACTATCCCAGCATGGGGGAAGTATCAGAGATGCTCCTGCCTACTTCAGCTGGGCTCTACAGGGTGGGCTTATCTGGGAACAGCTGCAGCAATAATTGGGAGGGGATGGTATCCCCCAGGAGCAGACATGGGAGGCCACTACCACTGTGAGCCCAGCCTCCAAGCAGCTCTGAAGATTCCCACACCCCCAGGACAGCAGGAAAAGCAGCCACAGCAGGCGTGGGACAGAGCAAGGGGACAGGAGGGACATGTATGTGAGCACAGAGGGGACTGCCTTCCGCTCTGGGGGTCCCCAAAGGGTCCATGCCAAAAGGGGCATCAGGCATGCCACTGCAGCCCCTGTGGATCTGCCCCCAGAACGGTCACCAATACATTCCAGTAGACTGATCCCACTTGGAGGGCAACAAATATTACTAAAGAAGCATACTTAATATGCCAGGAAGACAAAGATGGGAACTCACCTGGAATGACTATCAGTCTTGTTCCACTCCCAAATGTTTGCTTTCCATAGGTACCTATATTCACACAGTGTTTTCTGCCTTGACAAAAATCTATCTTCCACCAAAGAGGAAGAGGGAGGGTGTGTGTTTTATAACAAGTGTTAAAGGAGAAAAGCTGAGAACTGCAAAGTGGGACAGTGCAATTTAGGGAAAATTGTATGTCGACTTCCTCAGGCTCCTTTGAAAATCAGATCATTTTTGAGGCAGAGTTCTGATCCAAATTGTTCATAGTTTGTTGATTTCAGTAGAAGGACACCCATGTATTTCGATATTTTTCCCCTTAAGAAAACAATGAATGTATTCCAGATTTCTATGTTCCTTAGGAAAAACTATCCTTAGTCTCTCCAGGTCTCAGTTCACCCATCAGTAGAATGGCCATAATCATGCCTCCCTTCTCCCACACTTTCTCCACTGACTCTGGAGGTGTCTAATCTCTTCCCACACTCCAGTTGAGCCCCAATTTCCCCAGTCACTACCAGTATGAAAAGAAGATGATCTGGTATCCCAGGAGAAGTGAGAGAAATCACACTGTCTGGAGCAGCAAAAGCCAGCTCCACGCCAGGGAACAATCCTGCACTGCTCAGAGGGGAGGAACAAAATGTAGGTCAGGCAGGACCCACCTGAGTTTTTCAGCTCAATCTCTAGCTTATATATATGTATAGATATATAATATAATAAATTATATAACACATTCATATAATCCCCATCTTCATATCACATGACAACTTTATTACTTAGTTCTTTCCTCACATTCTTTCCTCACTGGTAACTGCCACCAGATTGCTATACTAGATGTAAAACCCCTAAAATACAAGAGCTATCTACTTACTTGGTAAGACAAGAAGTTTGGTGCCAGCTCCAAAGGTTGTCTTACCATAGCCTCTTCCAGTATTCACACAACATAGAGCTTTACAGTAAACAGATACCTTTTAAACTGGTATCTAGTCCTACTAGATGAAGGATGAACAGAACATTTCTCTTCCAGTGAATATCACACCAGACTGTGATGCTTATTAAGGGGCAGGGAAGTTAATTTTTAGAGCTAAGAGTCCATGCTAATGGGCATGCCTACATGTGCACTTTAATGCATTAGCCTATTTTAAAGCATAGCAAAAGATAACGTGCCCTTTTGCTCATGTGCGTTTTGCACTTTTTTCTACCACCTCAGAATGGAGGTACTAAATATAATGCGCATAAGGAAAAGCTTATTATTAAGGAAATATTAATGAATATTTAGACAGTGTCAAACAATTTAATTCCATTATGCCCATACAACTGAGCTTAAGCTTATTATTAAGGAAATATTAATGAATATTTAGACAGTGTCAAACAATTTAATTCCATTATGGCCCATATAACTGAGTATCTAGCCCCCAGGTTTGGACAGCTGCACTTGGACATCTCACAGCATAAACCAGAGATGCAAGACAGAAATCATATTTTGATATGCAGAGGAAAAAAACAGGTGTTATTCATGTGTAGGCTGAGACTGTTCTGATGCACAGCTACAAAGAGGAACAAATACCAATATAAGAATGGGGAGAAGAGGTTCTCCACCTCTTTTCAAAGCCCACATGGCAATATATATTCTTTCCCTTCTGTATCTTTCTCACAACTTCTCACTCTTTATCTTCTTAGATTTTATTTACCAGCTTAAAGAGATGGTAAAACAAGAGGAAATTTCTCAGAGGGATTGAATGGGGTTCAGTGCCTAATGCTCACTGAGTTTCAGAGACAATGCTTAATTCTGGTAGGGGCTTTTGAAATGCCACGCACACTTTCTTCATACTTATTTGGCTTTACAATGAACTTTGTCACATATCCAAAGTAAAGCTCAAAATCTAGTTACTCAATGATAAAGCCTGTAGCAATAGTTCACCCCCAACCTAATTAAGGTTATATTCAAAGCTGTTAAATTTGATCTGTGATGCCCACAGATTCTTAAGCTTTCAACCCCCTTTCACTGGCTACAGAGGACTTGGGGTACTGTTACCTACCAGGCTTCGCTGTCAGTTTTGTCCCACTGCCAAATATGAGTGCTTGGTTTGCTGCTGATATACCCACAGTAACACATCCAAGAACAAAAAGTAGGCACATCCCACCTTGAGAACTGTTCACAGTTTTGTTGATCTCAGTAGAAGGACACTCATTTACATCAATATTTTCCCCCGTAAAAAAACAATAGATGTATTCCTGGTCTATATGCTCCTGAGGAAAACCCACCCTTAGTCTTTGCAGTTGTATTTCCAACTCCTAAGCAAGACTGGTATCTAAAACTGATCTAAAATCAGTTTTGCTATCTAGGTGGGAATCTAGGTGCTTTCTCTCTCCACACATAGTCTATTCTTCCATATATCCCTCCTTCCATTGCTGGGAGTCTCAAAGGACCCCTAGGGCAGTGGAGCCATACATCTGTAGAGTCAGAAGGGACTGCTAACATATAACAGAGAAATGGAGTGGAAGCCACATCCTCTTTATGCTCCTCTTGTAACCCCAGCTCCTTTTAAACTGGTATTTAGTCCTGCTAGATACAGTCCCATAAACCAAGATAACAAACAAACCACTCCAGGGAGAAAGCCAGGACTAAACCCAAGTAACTGTTCATTGAGGTACATTTTAATATCCTCGTCTTGCCTACTTACATGGCTGGACAGTCAGTTTAGTGCCAGATCCAAAAGTCAGCTTGTGTTCCCCAACCAGAGAACGCACACTGATGTACAGCCAAACAAAAACTCTCTTCTCTCTAGCTCTTATCTAGACAACTTTCCCTAATAGGAATCTGGAAATCAGCAGGCAAATCAGGACCTGCTTATTTTGGCGGAGACCCTTATCAGGTATAACCCAGCACCGATGCATTTAATTCAATGTAGCTTTCCCCATTCACAACAGCCTCAGGATCTGACCCATGGACCTCAATGAACAGTGTTGCATTATTCTAACTGGGCTGTTGGACCTACTGATCCTAAGGTAATTACTATTAAATTGGGATCTGGCCCATTAAACTAATCAGGGCACTGATTCAGAATACCATGTGGCCAGACTCCTTCATGTTCAAATAGGCTGAAGGTACCTACTGGGTGCTACCAGGAGCTTGGTTCCTCTTCCAAAGGTGAGTTTGTCAGTGCTACCTGGATACACACGGTGAGGCTTCCCCTTACAAGAAAGCGTCTTTTCTGAGTCACTTTGTAGATGTCCTAGCTCCTCAAAGCATTTGGGACCACAGAATCTTTCCAGTTTGAAATAGAAAACACCTCTGAGGGCACCTGTCCCATCTCATCCACCCATCTCCCCATGACCAGGCACACAGACTTCATTCTGTAGTGATATTTCAGCACAAATACTGTAACCACTTCCCATATCGATATTCCCTGCAATTTCAGACTTCTCTTTCAAGTGTCCCACCCCCAGGTAAGGAAGTAAATCCATTTCATAGACAGAGACCTGAGACACAAAGGATGCATCTACTTGTGCTATTCTTATACAGCAATAAACTCCAATGCATGTTATGCCAGAGTTTATTGATCTCAGTCATGCTGTTTGAACATATGCCTGAGACTGCAGTATATTGACTGTGGTCGCGCCTGCCAGGGAACTCGGGGGAGTCAGCTTGCCAGTCTGGGGCTGCTCCAACCTGGTTCACCATGCTGCGGAGGGTCTGGTTGGGGCACGAGCGTGCTATGGTGCAGGGCTAGCTGGCACCCCAAAAAATTAAGGTCATGTTGGCAGTACATAGCAGAACCAGGAGATAGAAACCTATGTATCCAGAACCCTTGCCCCATATTTAACTGAAAAGATCATATACTGTCATTGGAAAAAGTGAACAACAGAGGCAGAAATTCAGAGCTGCCCCCTTTTCTTATGTCACAGCCAGCTACAGAATTGGAGCAGGAGGACAGGTACAGTGATAGCCCTGCTGTCTTTGTGATACAAGTACGACTGAGGCCAGGAGTTATGGGACATGGCTTAGGGTCCTGCTCCCCAGAGGAGCTTGCCTCACACTCCTACCTCTGTCACCTCTACTGAACAGTTTCTTTTATATGGCCAAGACTCAAAACTGCTGCTCAGGTAACATTCTCCCTTCTAAAACATCAGGGAATATTTCAGTGTATAATTTATTGGGCCTGATGATAAATGCCTATATCCTTGCCCCCAACCCTCAAACTTCCCCTCTTCAGGACTCACTTGGGTGTACGGTGAGGATGGTCCCACTGCCAAACGTGAGCTTGTTATCATAGCCTGTATTAACACTGTCACAGGAGCCTTTACAAAAACCTGCCATGCACCATTCCTGC
>NW_005842791.1:239811-277321 GCF_000455745.1 Alligator sinensis
TTGTTTCCTTCTGTTTCAGTGCTAGCTTGCACAGAAATGAGGAATGATCTGTCTTCTTGCGGCAGTAGCACCTCCAAGCCACAGCCATAGACTAGAAACCCCTTGCAGACACTGATGTAGAGAATGAAAAAGGGTGACACCCTATTCCCCAAAGACCTCACACTCTGAAAGTAAGATAGACTAGTGGGCACAGACAGGTGAGGGACCAAAGAGAAACAATATTCAAAGCCTGCTATGGGATATGGCCAACTGTTTCCCAATAAACTTATCTAAACATTGCAAAAAGAAAAAAAAAACCTAAAACAACACCACTTACTGAGTTCTACAGAGAGTTTTGTGCCCTTCCCAAAGATGAGCTTTGCTCCACTTCCTCCAACATTTAACCACAGCAACATAGAGCCTTACAAGAACCACCCATGCACAGGGGCCTAAGTCCTTTTGTCCAGTGAAGAAGACTCATTGCATCACAGTCTTTGTTCATAAGGTGCATGACCTGAAGGTCACTGAAAGTCACTGAAATCTTGGGAAAGGCTCCAAATGAATATCAGTACCCTTCATATCAGGATCATCATGTAGATGGGTCAATGGTCCCAAGGAGTATTTATTAATCATTTTATTTCCCTTGAGAAATTGAATAGTGCTACCACATTACTGCAACTCAGAGGCAAGAACCAGTGAAGTACAGTGAATTGGTAATCTAAATGTATACCATTACTATCAGTACTGAAGCACCAAAGTTTGGTGCCTGGGGCAAAGCCTGCAGCGGCAGCCTGCCCTCGCCCCGTGCATGGACCCAGGGGGGCACCCCCTACCCCCATGCTTGCCAGGAGTGCATGCAGCTGTGGGAGTTGCCCTTCCCCATCCCCACGCCCCCCAAATGAGCCACTCGAAGCTCTGTTCTGCGCCCCTGTTGGTGCCCCCTTTGCTTTGGCACCCACAGCGGTCGCTCAGCTCGCCTCCCCCCTGCCCCCCAGCTATGGCACTGATTACTATCTAATTGACAATCAAGATAAGTGAGCTACACACAAAGCTGAATCTATTTCTACACATTATCCCCTCTTCCTTCCATCACCAAGCTATCAGACTGCCTCTAGTAATTCTTACTCAATTTTAGAGTGAGCACTTACTGGGTTTTACAAACAGTTGGGTTCCCTTTCCAAAGATGAGCTTATCATTGCTTCCTCCTCTAATTGCCACAGCATTTCATAGCTTTACAATAACCAGGTACAGGAGATGGAAAGTCCTTTCCTCAACAAAAGTCTTCTGACATTTCCATTGTTGGCCATAAGGTGAATGAAAGACAGAATTTATGGGTTGCTTTAGATCCCATATAAAACTGCATTTGTGCCACTTTCCATATTGAGTACCAGTTCAGATTTATTAACCATAGCACTTCTTCTGGTCATGCCACAAGGAAGATTACTTCTCTAGGATAGGAGTATATATTGAATTATTTATGTGTCTAGGAAGACAATCACTATGCTGTACGGACTATGCTGCTCTTAGTTTATTATAGCTATACTGCACTATACAGACCCCACCAACACCAGGCTACTTACTGGGTTTTACAAACAGTTTTGTTCCATTTCCAAAGTGCAATTTACTGCCATATCCTCCTGTAGAGACACAGCAGCTTGTAGCTTTTCAATAGCCACAGAGAGCTGGAGTCTCCAAAGGGAAGAAATAGTATTATCTAAAAAGACATGCTCTGTTTGCCACAAGGGTGGATATTTGGGGGATTATAAAGGGCAACAAAATGATGCAAATATAATTTCTATGGCTGGACAATTGACATATGAAAACTTTTCATTCAAAATACATTTACAAACATTACATTATCTGCATAGTACATTATTAGTACATATAATGTACAATAGTACATTATTTCCCGTTAAAAGGACATTTTTCAAGGAAATGGTTGTTTTCATTTATTTTGCAGGTAGGGACCTACAGCTACTTTTCTTCATTAAAGGAAGTGGAATATAGGTATTATCCAGATTTGCAGTAAACGGTTCAAGCAGAAATCTGATTTTGAGTAAGAGATCCGCATCTCTGCACACACATTGGGCAATAATTTCAATTTTTCTTGGATTCAAGAGTCCCTTATTTCTTTCCATTCAAGAGTCCCTTAATTGTTTCCCTATCCATTAGTCCATCTCCCTTCTGAATTATCTAGTTGTCCATCTCTGTTTCTCCAGAAATCAGACGCATCTAATTCACCATTAAGTTACACATTTTAATATATCTACATGACAATACACTCACTCTGATCTCTGCTCCAAAATCATATCTATAGCCGTTATTACCACAGTACCACAGCTCTTGCAGAAACCTAGAGAACACTGTCCTCCACTGGCAAAATCTTCATAGCTCTTCTCATTTCATTGGAAATCCTCTGGTTTACACCAACTAGATTTCTGGCACAACTGACAGCAATGAAGCTTATGTTAATTTTTTCCGCCTACGAATTGGGCACACCCTAGTTTTAAAGGGAATTCTATTTCTTCCTAAGGACTGAATTCAAAGAGGGACATTGCACCTACCTGGCTGGATGGAGACTTTTGTTCCAGCTCCAAAGATCAGTTGACTAGTGCTAAACCCAGTATTCACACACTACATCTGGCCTTTACTAAAACCTTCCTCCCTTATCACTTCTTCCTTCCATGACTCCCTTGACTCCTCTGGAGTTCAGCAACTATTTTTTTCAGTACTAGGCACCAGATCTCAGCAGAGGTGTTCTCAGCAATATAAGTTCATTATGGAGCCTCCAACTATTGCATCTACATATAGCTTTGTACCTGAGCTCCAGACATTATCTAGCCCATCCCATGCCCCAAGAGATAATACATTCTACATAAAAAACTCCTGACACAGTCATGTCTAATCTGTTTTTAAATACCTCCAGTGACAGAAAAACCACAGCCCCACTATGTAATCTATTTCATGGCTTAACAGTGCTTCCAGTCAGAAAGATTTTCCTAATGTCTATTTAAATCTCCCTTGTTGAGATTTAAACCCATTACTTCTGGTCCTACATCTATAGATTCATAGATGTTAGGGTCGGAAGGGACCTCAATAGATCATCGAGTCCGACCCCCTGCATAGGCAGGAAAACATCTAGTTGATGTCAAGAATAATTTATGCCAACACAGATATGGATATATCATCAAAAGCATCCTTTAACTGAAATACTTCCTTCACTGAAAAGCCAGTATAGTTTATATTGCCAAAAGTGCATTTGGGGGGTACAAGAAATATATGCACTAAGAAGAGTTGCCTGTATACATTAGCCAGCAAAACTGGTCTAAGGTAAGCAAGGTCCAACACAGCTACAAAGTCCACAGTTACAACTAACATGCTCTTAAAGACTTAACATGCATTTTAAATATAGGATAATCTCATACGGTAGCTTAGGACCTACTTGGTCTGACAAACAGTGCTGTCCCAGAGCCAAAAATGAGCTTGTTTAGACTTGTGCTAGAATCCACACAATGTTTCCTGCCATAGCAAAAACCCTGCTAATAACTCGGCAAAGTTCAGCAGCTAAATGCAGAGAACGTGCTCCCAAAAGCCAACAGCATTTCTCAAAGAACTGAGGAGCATTGGCAGGGCTGGGTCAGGGGGATCTCTGGCTTGGACAGCAACATTAATGCCAATAGGAGAGATGATGGCAATTGGGATTGGGAGCAGTGGGATTGGGATCCCAATGGCAATTGGGATTGGGAACAGTGAGTGAAAAGAATGCGTTATCATGGCTCAATCACCAGAAAGTATATGAGATATATATGAGATGCATATATATATAAATGAGATGCAAGGATGCTTGTGGATGATATCTTTTATTGAACCAACTGCATGGTTAGGATAAAGTTACACAAGCTTTCGAATGTAAGGCCTGCCTCAAATACTCTTCCTGCCTCAAATACTGAATCATAGAGCAACCACGTACTAAATTTTCCTAGTAGCTGAGTTCCACAGCCAAAGATCAGTTTTTATGCACTGTTATTTGCACAGTGCTTATACTTATCCGCATAACAAAAACTTCTGACACATTTTTCACCTACCAGAAAGCATTGTTTTCTCCCATGATTAATCTTAACTTTGACAGTCTCTGCCAAACAATACCCCAAAACTGCCAAGTGATTTCCTTGGGAAGCTCAGGGGATGGCTAGAAGGGGCAAATGGACACAGCTGGACCAAAATGTAGTCTCCCTTTATATCATCTGGCCAACTGATTTCTCATACTTCTCTCCAAATCAAATAAAGCAAACTAGTTAAATAGCAAGGTAGTTTTGAATATCTCAGAGAGCACCCTTCCAGGACAAAGGAACAATACAAGACTTCTGCATCACAGAAGAGCCACTCCAGCCCTCAACTAATGTTTAAAGGTTTCTTAATTTTAGTGCTGGTTGCTGGGGGTGGATCCAAGGCTTGGCAAAGTAGGGCAGGGTCGGGGCATGTAGGAACAGCCACGCATGCTGCAGGGCTGACTGCACCTCTGCTCCCAGCCTCCTCCCCCACAACCCACTGGTGTGGGCAGACCATGGTATGTGAGCCTGTGGGGATATTTTAAATTTCCCTCTCCCCCTCCATGCTCAGGGGCACATCCCCTCCCCTCCCTTCCCCTTCTCTTCTATCCTCCTCCAGTTACTGCTTCTTTCTCACTGTCCCTGCATGGGGGAAATATCAGAGTAGTTCCTGCCTGCTGTACACTGAGCTTAGCTGGGAACAGCAGCAACAGTAACAGGGAGCGGGTGGTTTTTCCCAAGGAGCAGACATGGGAAACCACACCACTATCACTGCCTTAGGTGAGCCCAGCCTCCAAGCAGCTCTGGAGAGTCCCTCACCCCACGGACAGCAGGAAAAGCAGCCACAGCAGGCATGGGACAGAGGAAGAGGATGGGAGGGACATGCATATGAGCATGGAGGGGACTGTCTGCCACTCTGGGGCTCCCCAGAGGGACTGGCTCAAAACAGCATGCCACTGCCCCCCCTCTGGATCCACCCCCGCTGGTTGCCAATACGCTAGATTGGGTTGCGTTCCAGTAAGCTGATCCTGTTTGAATATTACTAAAGCATAGTAACAAAGAATATTACTTTGACAAGACTATTAATTAGACTTATATATATTTAGACAAAGAATATTACTAAAGAAGCATAGTTAACATGCCAGGAAGACAAAGATGGGCACCCACTTGGAATGACTATCAGTCTTGTTCCACTCCCAAACGTTGGCTTTCCATAGCTATCTGAAGTCACACAGTGTTTTCTGCCTTGACAATAATCTATCTTCCATCAAAGCGGAAGAGGGAGGCTGTGTGTCTTATAACAGGTGTTAAAGGAGAGGAGTTGAGATCCGCAACGGGGGACAGTGCCATTTTGGAACCAAAAGTTCAGATCCAAATTGCTCAGAGTTTGTTGCTTTCAGTAAAAGGACAACCATGTATTTCGATATATTTCTGCCTAAGAAAACAATACATGTATTCCAGATGTGTATGTTCCTTAGGAAAACCCACCCATAGTCTCTACAGGGCTCAATTCTCCCATCAGTGAAATGGGCATAATCATGACTGTCTTCTCCCATAATTTCTCCATTGATTCTGGAGGCTTCTAATCTGTTCCCAAACTTCACCTCCCCCAGGCACTACCACTATAAAAATAAGAAGGTCTGGTCTCTTCGGGGAAGTGAGAGACATCCCATTGCCTGAAGCACCAAAAACCTTGTCTCTGGGGCATGTTGCATGCCAGGGAAGAATCCTGCACTGCTCAGAGGGGAGGAATGAAATGTAGGTCAGGCAGGAACCTACTGAGTACTTTACTCCAATTTCCAGCTTTTGCAGGCAACCACTGCATATAACCCCCTCATTACATTATATAATGAATTTCTATGCAAGTTATATAATAAATTATATATTATATTCATATAATCCCCATCTTTACATCATATGAGATAACTTTATTATTTAGTTCCTGTTATACTTTCTTCACTGGTGTCTGTCCTACTAGACATAAAATCCCTATAAGAGCTGCCTACTTACTTGGAAAGACAAGAAGTTTGGTGCCACCTCCAAAGGTCGTCTTACCATAGCCACTTCCACTATTCACACAACAACGCACAGCCTTACAAGAAACAGATGAAGGATGCATGAAACATTTCTCTTCCAGGGCATATTATGATGGTTACTAAGGAGCAGAGGAGTTAATTTTAGAGTAAGGATTCCATGCCAATGGGCACATCTACACATGTGATTTTAATGTACATTAGCCTATTTCCATACACATTAGTGAAAGGACATGCTTTTTGTGAAGCTTTAATTTCCATGCACATTAAAGCTTAATAAAAAAAAATTTCCTGACATCAATGTGCATGAAAATAGGCTAGTGTGCCTTTCACTAGTACCTTACAATGGAAGTAGTAAATTTAAAGTGCATTAGCAAAAGCACAGTAATGAAGATTTAAATGCACCCGGTGTCAAACAGTTTAATTCCATTGTGGCCCACAGAGATGAAGATTTAGCCCCCAAATTTGGACAGCCACACTTGGAGAAACTGGTTACATGTAGCAGCATCAAGGATAGATGCAAGAGAGAAAACATATTTTGATATGGTGAGGGGGAAAAAGTCCAGGCACTATTAATGTGTAGGCTGTGATGACTCTTCTGATGCTCAGATGCAAACAGTAACAAATGCCAAAATAAGAATGAAGAGGTAAAGAGAAAAATTATCCACCTTTTTTCATGCCCACACAAAAAAAATGTATTCTTTCCCTCCTGTATCTCTCTCTCAGCTTTTCACTTTTTCTTCCCTTAAATTTTATTTACCAGCTTAATAGAGAAAGATCAAAAAGAAATTTCTCAAAGGGACTGAATGGGGTACAGTGCCCAATGCTCACTGAGTTTAAGAGACACTGATAAACTCCAGTAGGTGCTTTTGATATGATATGTAAGCTTTCCTCATATTTGGTTTCAAAAGTACTTTGTCCCAAATCCAAAGTAAAACTCCAAATCTAGTTACTCAGTGATAAAGCCTATAGTACAAATTCACCCCCAACCTAATGTAGGGTGATTTTTCAAAGCTGTTAAAATGGATTTTGATGTCCATTGATTCATAAGCTTTCAAACCATTTTTACTAGCTACAAAGGACTTGGGGTATTTTTACCTACCAGGCTTCACTGTCAATTTTGTCCCGCTGCCAAATCTGAGTGCTTGGTTTGCAGCTGAGCTCCCCACAATAACACATCCAATAACAAAAAGTAGGCATGCCCTACCTTGGGAACTGTTCACTGCTTTGTTGATCTGAGTAGGAGATCAACTAGTCATTTAAGTATTCCCCCCCTAAAAAAAACAACAAATGTATTCCAGTTCTGTATGCTCCTTAGGAAAACCCACCCTTAGCCTCTCCGGTTGCTTTTGCAACTAATAAGCAAGACTCGTAAATAAAATGATCTGAAATCAGTCTTGCTATCTAGGTAGGACTCTAGGTGCTTTCTCTCTCCACACAGTTTATCCCTCCATATATCCCTACCTCCATTGCTGGGAGTCTCAATGGACCCTCAGTGCAGCGGAGGCATACCGAGAAATGGAGTGGAAGCCACATCCTCTTTATGCTCCTCTTGTAACCCCAGCTCCTTTTAAACTGGTATTTAGTCCTACTAGATACAGCCCCATAAACCAAGATAACAAACAAACCACTCCAGAGATAAAACCAGGACTAAACCCAAGTAACTGTTCATTGAGGTACATTTTAATATTCTTGTCTTGCCTACTTACATGGCTGGACAGTCAGTTTAGTGCCAGATCCAAAAGTCAGCTTTTCTCCCCCTCCAGAGGACACACACTGATTTACAGCCAAACAAAAACTCCCTTCTCTCTAGCTCTTATCTAGACAACCTTCCCTAATAGGAGTCTGCAAGCAAATCAGAACCTGCTTATCAAGTATAACTCAGCACTGATCCGTTTAACTCAATGTAGCGACACCCATTCACAACGGCCTCAGGATCTGACCCATAGTCCTCAGGGGGACAGAGTTGCATTACTCTAACTCAGGAGTATTACCTACTGATCCCAGCATAATTCCTATTTATTTGGGATCTGGCCCATTAAACTAAACAGGGCACCAATGCAGAATACCACGTGGCCAGACTCTTTCGTGACCATAAAGCAGGGGTGGGCAAAATGCGGCCCACGGGCTGGATGCGGCCCGTCAGACCACTCTATCTAGCCCACAGGGCCCCTAAAAAAATTTAGAAAATTAATATTTATATGCCCCTAACTATTCTCCCAGACACGTCACTTCAATATCCACCCAGAACTGCAACACGCTGACCCAAGTTGGAGCAGACCTGGCTGGCAGGGAGCATCAGGGTTTCAGCCCATCACCCCAGAGCCGCTCTGACCTGGCTGAACATGGTGGGGAGAGGATGGCTGGAGCACGAGGGTACTCCAATACCCAGTGCAGGACTAGCTGGCAGGCATCCCCCACACTGAAGCACCCTCATGCCCTAGCCAGCCACCTCAGCACGTACACATACAGTGCTGCGGAGTAAAAAACTCTGCAGCAGGATAGTACTTGTATTTAACAAGTACTATAATTCTGTAGGGTTTATTTGTTTCCTGTGATCTAATAGGGCCACACATGTAGACACCAAGATGTTTACCTGCGGAGCTAACTAGTCTCCTCGGCAGTAAACTTCTCATGTAGATGTGTCCAAAAAAATTAAGTTCCATGAAAGACAGTACATAGCAGAACCAGGAGAGAGAAACCCATTTATCCAGAACCCTTGTCCCATGCTTTAAGTGAAAAGATCATGTATTGTCACTGGAAAAAAATTATTAAGGGGACAACAGAGGCAGAAGTTCAGAGCTGCCCCTTTTTCTGAAGTCTCAGCCAGCTACAGAATTGGAGCAGGAGGACAGGTACAGTGATAGCCCTGCTGTCTTTGTGATTCAAGTACGACTGAGGCCAGGAGTTATGGGACATGGCTTAGGGTCCTGCTCCCCAAAGGAGCTTGCCTCACACTCCTATGTTACCTCAACTTGAACAGTTTATTTTATATGAACGAGACTCAAAACTGCTCCTTAAGCAAGATTCTCCCTTCTAAATAGTCAAAGAACATGTCAGTGCATATTTTATTAGTGCTGCTAATAAATACCTATCCCCCCACCCCCACGCCTCAAACCTCCCTTTTTCAGGACTCACTTGGATGTATAGTGAGGATGGTCCCACTGCCAAATATGAGCTTGTTAGCATTGCCTGTATTAACACTGTCACAGGATCCTTTACAAAAACCATCCATGCACCATTCCTCCTGGTTGTTTCCTTCTGTTTCAGGGCTAGCTCGCACAGAAATGAGGAATGATCTCTCTACTTGCAGTAGTAGCAGCTCCAAGCCATAAACGTGGAGCAGAAACTCCTTGTGGACACTGATGTAGAGAACAAAAAAGGTGACACCCTATTCCCCAAAGACCTTGCAATCTGAAGGTAGGATAGCAGAGCAGTGGACACAGACAGATGAAGGACCAAACTGAAACAATATTCAAAGCTTGCTATGGGAGCTGGTTCCCGATACATTTATCCGAACAACGCAAAAAAAAAAAAAACAGAACAAAACACACTTACTGAGTCCTACAGAGAGTTTTGTGCCCTTCCCAAAGATGAGCTTTGCTCCACTTCCTCCAACATTTAAGCACAGTAAAACAGAGCCTTACAAGAAACACCCATGCACAGGGGTCTCAGTCCCTTTGTCCAGTGCAGAAGACTAATTGCATCATTCGCCTTGCTCATAAAATCATGACCTAAAGTTCACTGAAATCTTTAGACAGGTTCCCACTGGATATCAGTACCCTTCATACCAGGATCATCGTGTCGATGGTTGGTGTTCCCAAGGAATATTTGTTAGTCATTTTATTTCCCCCGAGAAACTTAATAGTGGTAACACATTACCAATTGAATTGTACTTCACTGGCTCTTACCTCTGAGTTGTAGTAATGTAAACCTTGTCAAACTATCTAGTTGACTATCAAGATAAGTGAGCTACACACATAATCCATCTCTTTCCACACATTATCCCTCCCTCCTTCCATCACCAACCTATCAAACCGCCTCTAGTAATTCTCACTCCACTTCGGAGGAAGCACTTACTGGGGTTTACAAGTAGTTTGGTTCCCTTTCCAAAGATAAGTTTAGTGTTGCTTCCTCCTGTAATTCCCACAGCATTTTATAGCTTTACAATAACCAGATACAGGAGAGGGAAAACCCTTTCCTCAGCAAAGATCTTCTGACATGTCCACTATTGGCCATAAAGTGAATGAGACAGAATTTATGGGTTTCTTTAGATCCCATATATAACTGCATTCCTGTTTCAACTGAGTACCAGTCCAGATTTATTAACCATAGCACTTCCCCTGGACATGCCACAAGGAAGATTATATACTCCTCTATGAGTATATAATCAATTATCTATATTCTAGGAAGATATGCTGCATGGAGCGCTGAGCTTATTCAAGCTGTTTTTCTCTATATGGACCCCACCACCACCAGGCCACTTACTGGGTTTTACAGACAGTTTTGTTCCCTTTCCAAAGAGAAATTCATTGCCATATTGGCACAGCAGCTCATAGCTTTACAATAACCACAGAGAGGTGGAGTCTCCAAAGGGAAGAAATAGTATTACCTAAAAATGTATGCTCTGTTTGCCACAAAGGTAGATATTTTGGGGATCATAAAGGACAACAAAAATGACGCATACACAATTTCAATGTCCGGACATAGTGTTTCATTCCAAATCATTTACAAAATATTTTTTTTCTTCCATTAAAAAGGACATTCTTCATTTATTTTGGAAGTAGGGACCTACAGCTATGACTTTTCTTCATTAAAGAATGCAGAACTTAGGTATGATCCAGCTTTACAATAAATGGTTCAAACAGAAGTGTGATTTTGAGTAAGAGGTTCACATCTCTGCACACATACTGGGCAATAACTTCAATTTTTATTGGCAGTCTAAAGTCCCTTAGTTGTTTCCCTCTGTTCTGAATTATCTATTTGTCCACCTCTGTTTCTCGGGCAATCCTCTATTTTTGGTGATTGGTGGAAACAAAAACTTTTTATATCTGAGAACATTTCTTAGAAAGAGTCACCTACCGGGCTTCACTATCAGTTTAGTGCCACTCCCAAAGATGAATTTCCAGTTGCCTCCAGAATTAACACAGTGACATAAGCAACAACAAAAACCAAGCCAGCTGTATCTCCATCTTGCTGCATTCACATCTTTTTGCTCATAACTTTCTGAAACACCCAGAAATAATACCCATACTGGGAAATTTTCATGGAATGCTCCTCTGCAGTCTCCCTATGGATATTCTGGTAGGTATTGCCATGTGACGCCTAGATGATCATGCCAAGAACCAAATCCCTATGTTGTCTGAGATGGTTGGTCCTATTAGAGTCTACAGGGTCAGGTCTCAATCTGGGATGAATAAGCATGATTTCACGGACATCGGTGGGAGCATTTTGACTTCTGTAAGCTAAGGAATTGCACTGCTGGGAGCAATTCTTAGAGTTGGTCAAAAAACCTTCCAGCAAAATCTCCTTCTGCCCCCTTCTCCCAATGGCATTTTGATGAAAGACCAGACTTTAAAAGAAATTCAGGTGCCTCCACCAGCATAGAAATGACTAAAAACCAGTCACAGGTGAAAATCTCAGTAAAGTTGTATAGGAATGGGAACTGCAGGTAAGCATGTGGCTTGCTTTTCAAAATCACCGAGGCACCTATCTCCCACTGAAATCAATGGACGTCTGAAAATCCCCACTATTCATCTAGGTGCCTGAATCCCTTTTAAAACCTTGCCCTAAATAGCTGTTCCTTTGGGGGATAAAATATCTGTGACTTTTGTTGAAACACTGGGTGGGATGGTGGGGGGAGAGGAGGTTAAAAGAATGAAAAAGATTAATAAATAATCATTAAAAATCTTATCAGGTCTTCACTAAAATTCGAATGTTTCCTTCTGACTCACATGGATTCACTTTCAGCCTGGACCCACTTCCGAAAATAAGTTCATTTGTGCTACTGCCAGCTTTACACCGGGACTCAGAGCTTTACAAAAACGGGCCCTCCCTCTACCTGTGTGACCCACAGGTGTCATTTCCATTCCTGACAGTTTCTCCAGTTTCTCCAGTTTACTCTTGAGTATCATTAAGCCTAGAGCCCCAGCCTGTCCTTGTCTTTACAGCGCCTCCCAGAAGTAGGGAAGTGCTGTTATCCCCATTTTGAGAGAGAAGGAACAGAGACAATACAGACAAAGGCAAAACATTTTGGAAAGGTATTTAGGCATCCAGTGATGCAGATACTCAGGTAGACTTAAATATCTAACTACCATCCATCTCACAGAGAGGATGGATTTGCATTCTTTTGTCCTGGGAGGGTATGAAACAAACCCATCTCCTAATAAATGAGGGGCAGAAGGTTTGAAAGACAATTTGAAAAATGTAGGGTTTATACAACAACATGCAGCTGCTAATGGTCTGCATAGCTTCAGTGAAGTCAGTGAGGCCAGATAAATTAAAATAGCACTTCAAAACACTGGAACATATTCTTAGCTGATGTAAATGTAGCTGCCTTTTATTCCATAGTGCCAGATCCCCAGCTGGTATAATCCCATGCAGTTCTATAAAAGCTAATGACGCTGGATGTACAGACAGGGTAATTCATTGTCACCACACTGAAGCCAAAAGACTAAATATTCACAATGACACAGAGACAGAGACAGAGACAGAGACAGAACTTCCTGGGATTCACACTCAGTTGTATCCCCTACCTTAATGCAAATTCGCTTCCTAAGTCGCTATATGAAAAAGTTGTGCAAAAGCCAGGCTTGTTGGTCTTGTAATTGAAACAGGTAGTTCTCATCTTTCTGTCATATCATTTCTTACAGAACTAGAAAAAAAGGGATGATTTTGGTTCTGGCAGCAAGCAATAAGCTACCTACTGTAGCAGAGTCTGTGCTCTAAATTCAGTGTGGTTTTAATGAAGTTATGCACCTGTTTCTGAACTGAAAAAAGACCTCATGCAGCCCCACTGATTTTAAAGGAGCCACACAGAGAATGAAAACTATGGGAATCCTCAGCTTGCTGTGTTGGGGGTCTCAATAAGAGGATAGACTCAGCCTTAATCAACCATAAAGTCTTTAAGTTAATAGGGTTTTGCAGGAAGACATAGAAGCTTGGCTGATTTGCTTTGTTGCCTGTAAGAGAGGGAAACCAATTCATGTCATCTGGGCATCTGGGACGATTACCTCCAAGGAAACCATGACAACTTATCCCAGCCAGACATCTTTCCCACTGGTGTATTCCAAGATAGTGTTGTACTTTGGAACTTGCCTGGAAGTACCGACAAACGTATCCCTTCTCCAAACTCAGGTTTTCCATAGCCGATGCTAAGCACTGTCACAAAAAGCTTTACAAAAAACCACATGCAGCAACCTTAGATACTTTTTAATCGCAGCCACTGTTAGGCTGGGGCAAAATGAGCACCACACCACAAGAATTTCAATCACAGCAGCCTCCCTGACTTCTTCCCAAGTTACAGATGCCTCAGCTCTAAAGATCCTCTTCATGCCTGCATTGTAGAGATAAAGGTTAGACTTTGGAGGCCGTCCCTTACAAGGGAATGTCTTATAACGTAAAGAATTTGAACGTGATCCCTGGGGGGGAGGATCAAAATGGGGGAACCCTATGCTGTGGTATCATTAAAGGTCTGTTCTCTTCCTTGTTCATAGTTGTCATTATTCACTGCAGGACCTAAGCTATTACATGGTGTCAGCAGTGGTGAATGGGGAAGACTGGATTGATCTGCAGTATTATCCCTAGGAGAAATCTGGTAATTCAGGGCCTGGAAGCTACACTCAGCAAGGCACAAAGGCCTCTGTGAGCACTCTCTCTGCAAGGCAGCGTACCCAACTCAGAGAGACAGTTAATCATGGATGTATTACAAGCCCCTTCTTGCCTTCAGTTGTCAGGCAGTATTGCTGAGAATTGGAAAAAATGTAGACAAAGGTTTGAGTTGTATTTAGCAGCTATAAGAGCAGAAGAGAAAACTGATAAACCCTCCATTTTCTTGCATGTGGTAAGGGAAGAAGCAACTAACATGTCCAACAACTTTACAGTCGTTCCAGGCCAATACATGAAGTTAAGTGAGATATTGTATAAATTTGAAGAATATCGTGTGCCAAAATGAAATGAGACTTTTGAAAGACATAAATTTTTCATGTGTATGCAAAAAAAGGATGAAAGCATAGAGCAATATATGGCAGAGTTAAAAGGCTCAGCAAGACCTGTGTTTTTGGGGACATAACCGGTCCTCTGATCAGGGGTAGGATCATTTGTGGCATTATAGGCAATGGATTAAGCGAGAGGCTGCTACAGGAGATCTATCCCTAGAAAAAACTATACAGATTTGTAGAGCACCTGAAACTGTGAAGGCCCAGGCCAAAGAGCTGAATGCAGTTTAGGGTGTTGTCCATGCGATAAGTAGTAAAGACAAACAGAAAAGGCCAATTCAAATGGAGGTCACCTCAGCCACCACAACTATGATTAAGGGGCAGATGGAGTACAGGCAAGCATGCAGCCGGTGTGGAACGCAGCATGTCTCCAAACAATGTGCTGGTTAAGAAAGCTCTGTTTTAATTGTGGTAAGAATAATCATTTTGCCAAACGTTGAAAAGTGCAACAGGTGCATACACTTGCAGATTCTCCAGAGAATAGGTGACTGGTAGGGGGGCATGTGCCCCCTTCTGACAGGGCCATCCTCCCTGCTGTTGACATCGGGTGCTCGCCAGCCCCATCTCTGCTGCCGACACCACTGCCGGCTTCTGCGGGTGCCCCTCCAGACTCAGGAGGCACCAGTTGCCCATGTTCCAGAGGGAAAGTAATATATAGATACAATAGAATCAAGCAGAACTACTGAGAAGGACTGGATCCTGCCACTGGAAGTGCATGGGATAATGATTCCATTTAAACTGGATACGATGGAGCAAGATTATAAAAGGCTGAAAATTAAACAAAAACTGAGGCCAACAAAAGTAACCATAGCTGCCTATTCAGGAGCAAGGATACCGGTCAAGGAAAAGTGCCTAGGCTGCATCAAACATAAAAATGTAGTTTACAGTCTTGCATTCATTATAGTACCTAAGGAGGTGACACCCATTGTGGGCCTAGCAGCTTGTGAAAGCTCAGTTTGGTTAAATGGATGCTTTCATTAGAACACTCTGGCTTGCGTGATGAGGACCTTATCTTGGAATATCAAGATTTATTTCAAGGCTTTGGTTGCTTACCAGGGGAACATAAAATTCAGATAAATAAACAGGTCCCTTCAGTTATACATCCATGCAAAAAGGTGCCTTTTGCACCCGTGATATACTAAAGGCAGACCTAAAAAAGGATGGAGGAAGCTCAGGTAATACAAAAAATTGGGGAGCCAACAGCGTGGGTAAACTCCCTAGTCACTGTAGAGAAGAATAATGGACAGCTGTGGATATGCTTGGATCCAAATGATCTTAAATAAGGCCATAAAAAGAGAACATTTTCAGTTGCCCACCAAAGAAGAGGTTATGACTCAGTTTGCTTTGCGAATGTGCAGTTCTTCAGTAAATTGGAAGGTTCTTTGGGATTCTGGCAGCTGGAGTTAACAGAGGACAGTTCTAAATTATGCACTTTCAATACTCCATTTGGAAGATATCGATTTCTGCATTTACCTTTGGTATAGCTTCAGCTCCAGAGATGTATCACAAAAGTATACGTATGATTTATGAGTGTATTCTGGGTGTAGACACCTCTATGGATGATATCATCATCTGGGGCTCCACCAAGGGAGAGCATGAATATAGGTTCCAAGACGTGTTGGAGGCAACTTGGCCTGCAAATGTGAAACTAAATAGACAGAAATGTGTTTTTGGGGCTACAGAATTAATATTTCTGGGAGACATTATTTCTAGAGAAGGGGCAAAACGTGACAAGAAAAGAATTCAGGCTATTGAAATTGTTGGACATGAAGCCAACATGCAGGTTCAGCAAACCAGGGTTTATTGCTCAGTAATGGGCAACTGAGTCAGACTATTTAGCAGCACACCACACACTCATATCATACACTCGTCATGCCCAACATTCGCACTAAATCACCTATCTACAGCTCTTGGAGTCACGCTGCGATGGCCAGTCACAGGCTTCTTTAAAGCGATGTCTAGTCGAGAGCGGGTGCCGGCTCTCTCTCTCTCTCGACATGTGGGTAGGTTGGTGTTGGTGGTCAGGGCGCTTGTCAGGCTGATTTTTCACTGCCTTTTTATCTCTTTTTGAGCAGACTTCGACCAAAGCTTGGAAAATTCTGGCGGCTTCTTTACCAATCACCATTCACTTTTTCGCATATGTTTATTTTGGAGTCTGTTACCAGTTACGTGTTGTCTTTCACATTCCAGTCTGTTTATCAGTCCCATGTTGTACCATCTCCACATGTCTAAGACCCCTGTATCGTATCTTGTTACTTACTGTAGCTGGTTCGTACCAGCCTCCATTCAACCATTGCTCTCATATCATTCACAGCACACAGACCTACACAGACTCACTTGTTGCTTTTAAAATGGTTGACACAGTTCAGATGGCTACTTAGCATAAGCAAATGGCTTACTTAGCATAAGCAAAGTCATAGCATAAGTATAACATATTTTAAACAATAATAGCATATTCCAAAATATTTTCCAAGAAAATGATGCCACACCCCCAGTCAAAAAAAGCTTTGCAATGCTTTTTGGGAATGGTAAATTATCTGGGAAGGTTCATACCAAGCCTGTCTACAACAGCAGCACCTTTAAGAATGCTTCTTGGGTGTAAAAATGAATGGTGCTAGAATCCAGAACAGGACGAAGCATGGAAGGCATTGAAGCAACAATGAATACAAGAACCTGTATTAAGATTCTGTATCTCTGGGAAACCAATACAAATATCAGCAGATGCTTTGCAGTTCGGATTAGGTGCTGTGCTACTGCAGAATTTTGACAACCGATGGCAACCCGTTGCTTATGTATCTAAATCACTAACTGAGGCAGAAAGAAGGTACACATGAATTGAGAGAGTTGTTAGGAATTTTGTTTGCATGCCAAAGATTCAATCAATATATTTATGGGCAGAAAGTGGGTGTAGAAACAGACCACAAGCCCTTGGTAGCACTGTTTCACAAGCCTCTGAATGATTGCACCTTAAGGATTCAAGGAATGATGATTAAGCTGCAGAAGTATGACTTAGTTGTGAACTACACACCCAGCCAGTGTCTATTTACAGCAGATGCACTGTCCAGGGCAATAGCCTTTACTGGACAAGCAGAAAAGACCTCCAAGACAGAGATACAAGCCTATGTTGGCTTGATTCAGACCCTGCCAGCAGGCAGAACCACTGCAGCCTCACTCTGCTCCACACAGGGCCTATGCAAAAGTGGGCACCAATCTCTTTACTTGGAACTCCAGGGTGGAATTGTTTAATTGTTACTGATTATTACTGTTTGTATGCAGAAATCTGTACACTGCAATGTACCAGCAGTCGCTCCGTGACAGCTCGCTTGAAGGCCATATTTGCAAGGCATGGAATTCCAGATGAAGTATTCAGTGATAATGAGCCACAAT
This sequence comes from Alligator sinensis, assembly GCF_000455745.1. Classification (NCBI taxonomy): domain Eukaryota; kingdom Metazoa; phylum Chordata; order Crocodylia; family Alligatoridae; genus Alligator; species Alligator sinensis. Next base: position 257,476 of record NW_005842791.1, read on the forward strand.
TCTCCAATTGCTTAGGCAATTTGCCATGGACTGGGATTTTCATCACAGCACATAAAGTCCAAATTATCGCCCATTAAATGGCCTTGCAGAATGATCCTTTCAGACAGTGAAAAAACTAATGAAAAAATCATTGGACAGTGAAGGTGATTTATATAAAGCACTACTGGCTTATTGTAGCACACCTTTGGACTGGACAATGGCTGGTCTCCAGCACAGTTGTTAATGGGGCAGCAGATATGGTCGAATCTGCCCATTACTAACACCTTAGGAAAGTCCTAACATGGTAGCCATAAGGAGAATGACAGAAGATCAGAAGAAGAAACAGAAATACTACTTTGATACAAGCTTGCACTACTAAAGCCAAGTGATAGTTCGTCCGAGGAATTACTTGCCGAGAACATGGGACCAGCAAGGGACGGTGAAACAGCTAGTGCACCCACAATCTTATCTAATTCAGACAGATCAAGGAGGTATGCTTCAACGTAAACAACAAGATCTACTCTTGCTTTCACTTAGCGTTCGGACATCGGCCGGAGATATGGACTTGGATCAGTCTCAGTTAACTCTTCCTAGTTCCTCCTCCTCCTTGTCATCCTCAGAAGGTGAGGATACTAATGATCCAAAAGAGAGCCCCCAAAACTGCAATGAGGAGCAGATACTCCGGAGATCCAGGAGAAAGGGGGAATGGCCAGAAAGGCTCATAGAGGTCTGTAATTAAGTTAAAGGGACCTGAAGAATAGAAAAGTGCATGGTAAAGACTCCAGAGTGAAGTGCTGGTAACCTCTCCTCTGTAGATTATGGATTTTTGTTGTGGTGGTTGTCATGTTTTGCACTGTTGTTGTGCTTGTTGTGTTGTTGTTGTGGAGTTTTTGTTGTTATATAGTGATGGTTATATAAAAGGGGAAGATGTAGTGATAAGGGTTAGACTTTGGAGACAGTCCCTTACAAGGAAATGTCTTATAACGTAAGAATTTGACCATGATCCCTGGGTGGGGGGATTAGATGAAGGAACCCCATGCTGTGATATCAATTAAAGGTCTGGTCTCTTCCTCATTCGTAGTTGTTGTTGTTCACTGCAGGACCTAAACTATTACAAGCATCAACCCACCCCAGATGAGGGCTTGACAAACCTCACCACCAGGGCAGAAACCCATAAGGTGGAAATCTAGAAACTATTCAGGACTCAACTCATAATGAGCCCTCACCAAACACTCCCTGCTAGAAAAATGTCATCCCGTAACAGCCTTTATAGACTTTCCTCTTCTGGTGTCAACAAGGATTTGAAACCCTTCTTGTGAAGAAAATGTGTGTAGTATTCAATAGAGGAACCAGGAGGGCTTGGGACAATCTGGCATTGGATCTGGTTGATGGAGCAACACTGGTTTACACCAACCAGGGATCCAGTTCAGTGGATTGTAGTGAGGTGACCCCTAATTTAGATATAATCAGTGGGACCAGGCCCTCTGTTTAAAATGGAGCTATATACATTAATGCTATCTTATGATATGACCTGTACACATACATTTTTTATATGGGCAGGCTGGGATTTACTAAGCAAGTTCAACATCATATCCCATTGCATTCCAGTGGGGCTGAGCCCTGATTTCCTTAGGATCTCTTGAAAATCTGAGCCCCAGACTTGATTTCACCCCAGTGACACTGGGACAAGTTAACAGAATGGGGAATAAGTGGCAACTACGTGGAGGCAACATCTCATCCTGAGTAAAATATCCACTGCTACCTCTGTGGCTTTCATGTATGGTTGTTGAATTGGGTAAAAAGCAGAGCAGAGGGAAGAGTGTCTAGGAAACCATGGGTTTTTATCTCTATGTATGCAATTTATAAAAGTCTGTCTGTTTTTATATACTGCTCTTTTCACATCTCTTCCTTCTTTTTTCCAGCAGAAGGCAGCATAGAGTTGCACCTTATAGACAAACTTATTCAGAGATACTGACAAACAGCTGACAGTGAACTGTGGCTTACGAAAGCTTACACACCTCTGAATTAGTTTGTCTATAAGGTGCAACTCTACCCTGCCTCTGCCTGACTTCAGGCTAATATAGCCAGCTGGGCTGCTCTCCCTTTTTTCTGTTTTGGTTCAAAAGCAACACTCTTACAGGAGGTGTCACGCCAGTGGTGACGTGGGAATTAGGGGAGTATTTTTGAAACACCAAGTAAGTAGGGTGTTCGTGTTCAAATGGGCACTCATGAAGCAGGAACTCAATTCCCTTTTATTTCCAGGGTTAAGGAACCTCCCTTCCAGCTCCAGTAGTTTCTGAAACCATGGGACAGGTGAAAGGACTTGCTCTCAGCCTCATAACCCAGGAAGAAGAGGGCTACAGTACAATGGTGTCAGGACTGTTTCCCCCCATCCAGGAAGGACTCATCTCCCCACCAAAGTCTCTTAGTGGGGGCAGAATTTTAATTGCCCCTGCCCCAAAATAGGGCAATATATAACAAAAGCAACTCCTCTGCATAGCATAGGCTGCCACTGCCAGGAGCTATATTTTTTTCAATCCTCCTCCCTGCTCTAGGATAAAGTGTGTAAGGACCACCAAGACACTTCCCAGCTGGGGCTGCCCCTACAGGACTGCCTGATATAGGTCCCCTGGCCCTTGAAGAGATGAAATACCCTTTCTCAGAAGCATGGAATAAAATTAAGCCAAGTTGGCTAGAATAAAAATGCCTCATGCAATGCACAGTTAGACTGGGAGACACCCCACTACATCATTCAGGCTACCAGCTTATCAAGACCAGGCATTACAGGGAAAGTGAGAATTCATAAAGCTGTATTAGTAAGGATCCTGTCTCAGGGCTTTAAACAAAACCAAACCAAACCATAGCTTATAGGAAACAGGTGAAATCTAATTAACCAATTAGCTTTAATTACTTGTCTGTGAAGCAGGTGCTGCTGAGTGCAAACAGAGGTAGGATCTGGTGCTGGATGGAGCAGGATCTGGAAATAAGGAATGCATTTTGAACGTTGTAGAAGGTCTGTTGCAACAAATATTGAAAGGAAGGGGTGGATGCTTCATAGCCATCTCTCCAAATCAGGACCAGGTGTCTTTCTGAAAGGTACTGTTTAGACAAATGCAAGTTATTTCTCTCTGCACTGGCTTGGATTTTGTGCTGCACAAACTGGATGGTCCTCTCTGTTCTTAATATCTGTGGAAAAATATGTGCAAACCACTTTGTTTCACTCTTAACTGTGTCCTGGGTGTAAACATGAGTTCAAACTTACTACCAGTATGACACAATAATAGGGGACTTTATGAAAAAATGGTCAATCTTACTCTTATCCAATATGTGCTGTGTTACTCTGTCTGAATAGCTAACAGCTCTTACTCCATTTGTGAGGAAGGACTGGATTGTATAGCCATAGCTTATGTTAGTGAGCTTTGTATCTCCTGTTAATGAGCTTCATATCCTATATTATATTTCTAAATTGATTTCAACTAATTTTATGGGAAAAGTCCTATCAGTGGGATTACGTGCGGTACAACCTACATCTTTCTCTGCAATAATTTATTTAATATATGATGGTCTTAACAGTGATTAACATGCAAGTCAAATCTCAAACGGAAGTAGTAAGTGTAGGCTATCTGTATTGTATGAATTCCCTCTGTCTTACCCAGTTGCACTTCCAGTCTAGTCCCAGCTCCAAATGTTGCCTTCTTTGTATTGTGATTTCAGGCTTCGCAGAAACTCCTTACAGACAAACTGCTGTTTCAGCTTTACTGTATCTGTTATGTCATTTACTTGTAGTTGGACCTGCCCTTCTGTGTAGACGACTTACATGAATGACTCTGCTCTTTTTAAATTTCCAGAGAAGTTAGACACTTATCCCCCACTGACTTCAAGAAAGGCTTGAGTACCTGACCCCTGTAAACTCTTTTCATAATCCCCACCTGAGTTTTCTCTAGTTAAAGTTGTGACTTATCTAAGATTACTTTTAATTGTGTTCCTCTACCAAACATGGGTTTTGCACAGGTTTTCTCACAGCCTGTTAGCCCTTGACTAAATCACACTTTCCTAGCAACTCCAAAATAGTGCATTTGTTACAAAGTGTGAAGCTTCTATTTAATTTTGGTGTTTTATAATGTTTAATAGCTGAGCAACCAATGAAACTGCCATGGCTGAGCTCTTCAAAGCTGAGATTTGAACCCATTGGTAAAATGCAGGAGAACAGGAATCACAAACCACTTTGCTCTGAAAAGTCTCCGTTTTTTTATCTGTAGTCAGATGTCAGTCTTGTCTTTAATCACAATGTTGCCCACTACTTAAAGTGAAATAGGTTTCTGACAAAGCAGCTAGGCGTGTATTTTTAAGATATCTCTGAGCCCTAGGTGTTTATATGGACTAATAGACTGGCTCGCTTTAAATTTCTGGCTTCCAAATATGACTTCATGGCTTCATTATAATGCAGCTGTGCAGATACTCATAAGAATAACACTCTCTCAAAATCTAGATACTTTTTCTGCTGATCCACTCAGTGCTCACTCCATTTTTGTGCAAAACAAGTTTGTTCCCCTAGCAATTTTTATTTAGCTTAGTTCATTCTAAGTGACTTCTGATGAATTCATCAGAGTTTTTATTTGTATTCATGGACTTTGTATCATTTGGTTTTATAGTCTCTCTCTCTCTTTCTCTCAAACCCCTAAATGAACAAAGCTGCACAACTTTCTCATGCACTGAGTACCTAATTAGGTTGCCCTGAGAGTTTTCTTCCTTTCCCGAATCTCAGTGTCAATGCCAGTTTTCCCCACAAAGCCCACAGTTGTTTGATGGCTTTAGCACGCTGAATTGTGTGCATCTTCCAAAGCCTGTAACACTCCCTTGTATTGAGTACATCTACATCAGCAGGAGATCTGACCTGTGACTCATGGAGCTTTGTCAATTCAAACCCCCTGAGAATCTGGTCTGTTTGCTTCAGCAGAGCACTGCACTTGCCTACATGGGGAAAACAGACCGATATAAGTTCTGTATAATGCTTGGCTCCCTATGTGGACGCACACTAGTCTGAAGCAAAAGTGCCTTAATTGTGCGATACTTATTTGTTCAGAAACAAAATCACTTCTTACTCTAGAAGGGAGTGTCCACCTTCTGGAATAAATTTCAAAATTGTACCACATTAACTCCTCTGGAATAGTTAGGCTAGAAAGCAAAGTAGATTTGCATCTTATGTCTCTGATTTAGTTATCCTGTGTAGTGTAAGCTTTCACGAGCCTGAGCTCACTTCATCAGATGTTAGTATTCAGTTGGGATAGTCCATATAGATAAGACTATACTCTGCTAAGAATGCCTGTTTTGGTGTCTCAAGTGCATTTACAACTATCAAAAACTAGTAAGTCACATAGCAAAAGTGTGTGTAAATGCACAGGGGTTTAGGTTGTAGCCGTGTTGGTCTAAGGACGTAGGCAGATGAGGTTCCTTGGGTGAATTTAATATCTTTTATTAGACCAACCCAAATGCACATGCATTTGGGGAGTTTTACTGAATAGATTGTTTTTAAAGGAAGCTCATACATGTTCAAATTGCATATATAGTTGTGCACCATAGATGAGTATCTTATATCTCTCAGTATTACCACAGTATGACACCACTTTACAAAAACATCCCTGTAACTTGCCTATCATCAAAACTATTTGTTCTTGTCTGTAAATAGCTTTTAGCATAGCTTTTAAATTTAGAGCCTTTTTTTCCTTCTGAAATTGCAGGCGGGTTTAGCAATATAAAGTTATTATTTTTTACTGCTTTAGGATCCTGTAAGCATAACAATTTTGCACCTCTATCCAGTCAAAACATATCTGTGAGTAAAATAATTAGTTTTCTAAAGCACTTTAAGGGGAATTTGGCTTTTTTTTTTTTATAAGTGAATAGACAGAATGGTATTTATCTATGTCTGCCTGAAGTTGGGCAGAAGGCAGTGTAGAGTGGCACCTTTATAGACTAACTAAATCTTTTCTTTTTAATTGAAGCTATTCGTGTTGGGAGCTGGATGCCTAATTCTTCTGGGTTTCCTGAAAAAATCCCACTGGGATTGTCAATACACCCAGCAAACTCTGAACATCCTTCTCTAAGAGCCTAATGCCAAAGCTACTGAAAAGAATGGAAAGTCTTCATTCCTGCATGTGTGGCATTAATATCTGTGATTTATTTTTAAAAGGAATAAAACTGTGGAAGGCAGGAGCAGGTCTCTGTTCAGTCTTGCTGTTTAGGTAGACTACTTCAGTGTAGTTATCCAGGTGTCTCACATAGCTGATCTGTGGTCCCTCCAGGCCAAACTCCTTTCCTCTGCAGTGGTCAGTAGGAGATGCTTTAAGAAGAGTGTTTGATACCCTGATGTTATGCATTCTCCCATCCAGATGGAGAAATTCTTCTCAACTCTGTCCCTTCATGGCTGGTTCTCCTGATGCCAAAGAGCTGATGGTGCATCTCAAATACACTCCTATCCCAGCTTGGATGGTCTCCTTATTCACAGAAACATCCATACCATTTTTACACATTGTTCAGCTGCTGTCCAAAATAACTTCTTGCAGTCATCATTTCCATGTATTCAACCATCAGTCTGCTAATATGAGATGTATTCCCTTCCAAAGAGACGTACTGGCTGATATTCTACAAGATTGGCAGGCTCACTTTTCCTTAAAACAAACAAAGCAAACAGCTGAATCTCAAAGATCGCTTTGAAAAAATCTCTTTCCCATACTCCATCATTCATGGTAGTGTTTTGGCGGTGTCGTTTTTGTTGTTGTTTTCAGGCACGCGCCTTTTCAGCCGACTTATTTTCATCTCTCATCCCAGAGGAAAGCTTCTGTGACTCTCCTTGTTAATATGTTGTAATCCAAGCCTCTAGAAAACAGGGTGATATGTTCACTGCAAGCAGCAAGAGACATTTGTCACTCCTCTGGGCCCAGAGCATATGTTTGTTAGTAAGGTGACAAAGCAAACTAAAAGTAGATAAATTTTGTCTTGTGGTATGAGCAGAGAGGATTTTTTTTTTCTTTTGACCTATTTACAGGAATTCTCATCTTGAAACCACCAATAGTAAATTTAATGATTTGACCAGTAGGGGGAAGCAAGAGACCTAGGAAGAAAAGCAATTCAATCTACGCAGATCTTGCAAAGCAGTTTAACAATGATTATTGTTGTTGTTAACCAATCATTTTGCATATAGTAAATATAGTAAAACTTAAGCAAATTGTAGCTTTTGATATTGAACAACAAATACATTTCTGCATTGAGCTGAAGAGTAGAAGTACAATATTGTCTCAAAGCCTAGAATGGGAACAATTTCTTACACAATACCAACAGTTATAGTTCAGTTTAACAACCAGTTGCCATCCAGGTAACCCAGGATTTGGGGAACTGCAGGTATATTGTACAGAAAGAGGGAGAGAGTGAATGCAGAATATTCTAGTTGTGTCGATCATAGGCACTGACTTTTATTTTTGCTGGGGGGCACAGCTAAGATGATGGACGTGTGGAAAGTTTTATGCACTTTGAGTGACAGCCCTCTTCTGGAGGGGGGCCAGGGCCCTCAGGCCCCCACATCCTCAGCACTTCTTGTGTAGATCTTATACTAATGCAAAATACACTCTTTCTTTAACCTGAATCCTACGGGGTTTAGGGGGAAGGATTTTGATTTGCTTGGGATTCTTTCAGCACTTCTCCATTTGGGAGCTTTCCATTCATTCAAACAAAGGACCTAACGTAAGAGCAGAGATCTTTGTATATGCTCTGCAAACTGAAGGTAAAATGTACATCTGGATAGACATTAGCAAAAGTCAATGATACTAGCTAGGGCACTGGCCCTTTGGCTCAAATGGGTCTGCACTGGTTTACAGCTGCTGCAGGATCTGATCTACTGGCTCCAATGATGCCACGTTGGTTCACTCCAGCTTGGGCCTTGGCTGCTTGGCTTTGCTGCTCTGTGGATTTCCACTTGCTGTGGTGCATTTCATTGACTGACCTGGAGCTGTGCTGGGGATCTCACCTCCCTAGCTGTAGTGGAGCTGTGCTGGCTTACATTCCCTTGGTAATATGCTTCGCCGGCTTGCCTTCCCTGTATGCACATGCGCATGGGCTGAGCAATTGCTTTGTGAAACTCATTGCAGTGTGTTGTTGCTAAGACAATGTGGTAGGCAGCACCAAGAAAAGGACTGAGCATCCATCTGGATGACAACATACCCTCCTAGTAATAAGAATTTAGTACTCGGGTGTTGGATGAGGTGAATGCCCTACTAGTTCAGATCATGAACTAAACTAATAACTACTAAAGAGAGAGTCTATTCAACAACATAACCTTCTATCTACCTATTTAGGATACATTTCATACTTTATTCTAATAAACTTTTTAGTAGGTAGTTCGCTTTCTGATTAAGTGAATCTTCACTCAGAAAATGTCCTCATTCCTTGAAAACATCACAAGTATTGTTATAAACCAAAATTGGGGAAAAGTCTCAACTTGTCTAAAAAGCAGAAATATTTGTTTCAGGTTTTTGTGCCCCCACTCCCCTCAACTTTCATGGTTTTTTAGCATTTAAGTACTTTCAATGAAGGAACTGAATTTTTATGTTAGTCTAAATGTTCCATAGAAAGAGTCTTGATTTTGTTGTCAAGTGAAAATGGAAGATGTTAATCATTTTTACTTCATTTTCTTAGATGGGGGGGAAAAAACTCCATGCACAAAACTTTTAATTTTCAGGTTGAAAAAAAATGTTCTGGTTTACTTGAAACTATAACTGCACCTCACCAAAAAAAAATCATAAACCTCTGTTTCACTTCAGCCTGAATTGATTTATTTTCCCCCTTTTATACAAAAAAAATAGGAGAAGAACACAAAATAGCTTTAGGACAAAGATCTTCCAGAGGGAATATAATACAAATTATACTCTCCCTTAGCCTTAACCTTAACCCTAACCCTAAAAAGCAAGAGAATCACTTTCAATGGTATGCCACCAGAGGGAAGTGGTCCCTTAGCAGTATATACACTTCCATGCTAAGTGGTTTCACTTAGCATGGAAGTGTATATACTGGCATGAAAACAGATTGCATTAATGTAGTGCAGAAGGAGAACGCGTGATAGCGGTGAAAGCTCACTGTATGTCTCAAGACTTGGTAAAACCATACTGGGGTCTGTCTCCTTGGCTCTAATGGGAATGTAGTGACTCGCACCGTGGACATTGCAGCTCTGCCCAGTTCAGTGGCTGCAGATCTTCTGCAACGTATGGTTGCAGGGGGTTGTTTTTGGTTGTAGTAGGGTTTTTTTTCATCGGTTTAGTTCATAGTGAGAAACCACAGCACAGCCAGCTTCAACCTGCTGCTAAATAAGTGCTGAGTGAATGTTAGGAGGGACCAGTCATGAAGGGGGCCGACTTCTTGACACCCGTATCTTTAAGTCCCAGGTTGCCTTAGTAACCTTATCCTTTATCAAGCCCCAGCAGCCTTGGGTTTTTCCCCCCACCTCCTCCCCAGGCAGCAATTTCCTGTCCTCAGAGGCTAGCAGGGGCAATAGCTAGGGTGCATGAACAACGAAAGGCACTCATTACCTTGATACCAGAAAAAAAAGATGAAGCCTGGGAGAAATGATGTTGATTTAAATTGGTGTTGTGCATGTGAAATACAAAACTTGTGTTTTCTGCCTTAGATTACATACATTTTGCTTGGTAACGCTTGGTCTAATAAAAGATATCAAATTCACCCAAGGAACCTTGTCTGCTCTGGACCTTTTCTGAGCATTCACTGCAATGAATAGCTTGTAAATTGAGTGAAAGTGTATCTGTCCACTAAAAGCAGTGGCTATGTGAAGATGTTCCATGAAACTAAAAAGCAAGACATTAAAAATTACTTTCTCAATGGCTCACTCACTCTCGCACCTAAACATGCATAGGCTCACTCTCTCTCACACACTGAGCAGTTAGCTTGTAGAAGTCACTGCGATTTAGTACAATTGAGGTAGGCATGCACTAGGATCTCCCTCTACTGGTCACAAACTCCGCCACGACCGATTCAGGCTGGACATAAGGATGAACTTCTTTACTGTCCGAGCCCCCAAGGTCTGGAACAGCCTGCCATCGGAGGTGGTTCAAGCACCTACATTGAACACCTTCAAGAGAAATTTGGATGCTTATCTTGCCAGGATCCTACGATCCCTGCTGACTTCCTCCCCCTGGGGCAGGGGGCTACACTCGATGATCCTTCAGGATCCGTTCCAGCCCAAATGTCTATGAAATCTTTTAAATGCCCACAGAAGGGATCACTAATATCAGGAGCTGGGCAGCATTCAGAAAAAGGCTGGATATCCCCATGAATTGGGACTATACCATGTCAAGAAGGATTTGATACTTAGCGATGTTACCCTGCCACTTAGGCTGAGCAATTAAATTCTAATTGCTGAGTGTTAGGGAGGGAGAAGGTTAGATAAGTGCGTGTATGTTGTTTTTATAAACTAAAATACAACTGCAGTTGAACTTAAGCGATCAGTTGTTGTAAGCGGGTTTGAATGGAGTCAATAGATTTGAACAGAATATCTGTCTAGATGGAACAAATCTGAATGTTCAAAATCTTATTGACAATTAACTTAAAGTTTTAACTAAGTGAAAATGTATGCAAAGAATGCCTGTATTCACTGAAAACGAAAAATTATTGTGTTCCTCCCACACCCCCCACCTAACAGTAAGTGTACCCTCAAATATTTTTCCCAAAATAGGGGGGGAAACCTAAAAAAATTAAAAATAAAAGCATACTTTCAAGTTTCAGGTTCCAGCATGTCACTTTTTGAGTGGTTTTTTTTTTGTCGACATTTTCTGTAAGAGGACCTTTTCCTGGCCAGATTTGTGTGCAGGCCAGATGGGTCCTAAAATACATTCTGCACTTAAATCGTTCTAAACTGGAATGTAACTTTTAATGTAGCTGCTGAAGTTGGCATGTTCTCTGTGCACAGAGCTATAAGACAGTTAAAACTGCAAATAAAAATCAAATCTTTGTAGCTAAGTTTCAGTTTATTTACAAAAGTATCGTATATTTGAATAACAAGATCAGTACACTCTAGCAAGAATGAGACAGAGAAATGTTGCCATTTGGTACAATTTGGTTAAATACTTTAATTCAGACACTAAAATTAGCTCTACGTTAACCCAAAGCTCAATTAATCTACAAGTAAGGTATGTTGCAAAAGTTTACTTAAACTTTAAAATACCAATGGAAAGTTTAAGAGGTTGAACTAGTTTACATATAAGAAGAACTGTTTTTTTCCTTTGTGAAAATGAGGTGTTCTTTCAAGGCAGCTATGAACAATAAATGGCACTCATTTTCTTGATACCAGAGAAAAAAGATAAAGCCTGGGAGAAATTATGTTGGTTTAAATTGGTGTCGTGTATGTGAAGTACAAAACTTGTGACTCCTGCCTTGGATTTCATACCAACATCTAAAAAGCATTCACCATTGTTTTAAATAATCTGTTATATTGTGGAAAAAATGTTAGGAAAGCTTGTTTGTTTACATCATAAATGCTCTCAAAGCTTTAAAAAAAAATTGAAAACCTGGTTTTTGGTAGACTTCAATAATTTTGTCTGTTGAAAAACTTTACTAAAAGTGTATTTGATGTATAAAAAATAGCAGTGAAAATATTAAAAAGTACTCCCCTTCCATTTTTAACCTTTCAGGTAGCTTTTGGATGATCCTTTCTTCAGATCGTTTTTGGTTTGCTCCTTCCAAGCTACAAGGGGGGAAAAAACAAGGAAAAACTCTGATGACTTGTTTGTAATGTAGCAGCAGTTCTCAGTTCTGTTCTCCCAAGTTTATGTACATTTTAGTTCTGATCTAAAACCTGCTGACCTTGATGGGATTGGGATCCCATACCTTGCGTTCTGAGTTCCTACACAATTGATTCAATAGAAGCTGTTCATAAGGCAACATACGGTTCCACCTAAGACGGATGAAGCACAATCCTTTCAGAGAATGGTTCTCAGTTTTTTGTAATCATAATAATCCTTATTATGGGAACAGACAGGAATCCCAATGCAAATAATGTGTTTGCTCCATATTCTGTGTTTAATGAAACGAGAGGATGTTGCTGCCCCAAGCACCTTAAGACTGGGATTTGCTAATGGCCAGAGGGAAGGAGGTAGTCCATCTCTACTGCCTTCCAATGGAAAGTTGGGCACCAAATTCCTTTGGGCACTTTCAAGAATAGCATCCAAAATAGACACTGTAAACCAAAGGAATAGCTGAGTAATTGAGGCCAAAAGGAAAGGGGAGGGGGGGAGTTCGAAAGAACTAACAAATTCTTTCAAATACAAGCCTGAGTGCCTTATGTAAATTGAGAGAAGGGGTGGAGATGGCATGGGGAGAGGGGGAATAGACCATGGGGTCTTGAGTAATCCTTTTGACTTGTATGCAGTCTGTGCTTGTATTTCAAAGAATTGAAAAGGGCCTAAGTATCACAGGAGTGCTGCCGGTTCCCTCCTCTTACCTCAAAACATGATGTATCTGGTGACCATAATCATGTTCAGAGCGATGCTCTTTGTTAGCAACAGTCTCAGCCCCAAAATAGTGATGGACAAAGAGTTTGTCTTCTCCATCTCTTCATCTGCAAAAAGAGTAACGGAGATCGTGGCTTTCAGAGGAATGGTTTAATTGAAGAGAGGAAGGGAAGTGAGCAAAATCAGTTTAGAATCAGAGGTACTTGATTCTGGGATATGGGATGTTTCTGTAGAGGTCACAAAGGATAAGTCTGTGGTTTCTGCGGTGGTGGCTTTCACGTTAGAAACACAGAGGAGAAGAAAAGCTGGAAGGGAACTGGCAAAGAGCGGGGGAGGAAATTACCAAGCCTCCTAATGCCACATCCATGTGCCCATCCTTTCAGCAGCAATTTGAGCACTATAACTCCATTTGTTTTTTAAACTGACCTTGGAGGCTAGAATCTGAAGTTCTGCAGGCCTCGGTCACACTTGCAGTGGGTGCCAGGGTAGTGAAATCTGAAGGAAAAACACATGAAATATATTAATGCCAGATTTGGACCTTCAGTGATGAATGAATCAAATAGATTACTAGGGTTTTGTGATCCAATTAGCTTTGTGGACCTGGATGCAGATACTCAGCCTGTGTAGCTGCACACAACTGTTGACTTGAAGAAAGTGACCCTAGTTTGAGAGCTGACCCTCAGAGATCATCTTCAGGTGATTATCTATTCTGCTTATCAAACATTTAATAGGTGACATGGTCATAGGAAGGAGAAGACTCATGTTTGGGTTCCTTTGTCCACAAGATAAACTGACAAGATCTCTGGCAAAATCTTCAGAAGTGCTTTAGGAGACTACTTCCATTTTCAAAAGTTATTTGGGTACGATGGAGCCAAAGATTTTTTTTTTTTTTTCCATGCAACTTCAGTTGGTTTTAGGCTCCTTTGAAAATTCAGCTTTTAAAGGAATTCAGGCACGTAATGGTGTAGAAAAAAGGTTAGGTATCTAATTCTCAAGACTTGGAGTGGTGTTAAATACTTACGCTAGCTATGTACTTTCTGTAAACCTGACCCTTGTGTACCTTTTAAAAACTCTACCCTGCATCCTTAATTTCAAATTGGAAAAACTGATGAGGGTAACTTTTAAAATAAGTAGTATCGCTGAATGTGTTTAGGGTTTTTTCAGGGGCTTCCCCACCTCCCTCCCCAAACCCAGCTAAGTGGATTGTGTATCTCAAGTTCAGCCCTGTTGCAGAGCTTTAAAAATCAAAATGGAAAATCTTCAAACTGAGGCTGGATTTCACTGCAAAAAGTTGGCTTCAGTTTAACCTCAAGTTGGGGTTAAACTGAAGCCAACTATAAGGAAGGGAAGAGCAAATTCCTCCTGGCAAGAATCCCCAAGGAGGATTCTGTTATGAAGGAGGATGCTAGATTATTGCCATGGCCCTTCAGCTGATGAAAACCTGTGTTGCTCCATTGCCTTCAGTGACACGGTGTCAGTTTATACCACCTGAGGAACCAGCCTAATGCTAAAGATTATGTAAGGACTCATTTTCCTCTCATTCACCCAATTGTACCTGGCTGTTTCTCTGATGCAAGGGTCCTGTCAATCTTTTGGTTGTTGTGTTGAACTGAGCAATGCACGTCTTCGTTCAGTCTGGTGTTGACAATCTTTATAGCGCCGTATTTTCTTCTGGCTGTGAGGACAGGTTCAGCTCTTTCATACAGAACTGGGCTGCCAGGGTTCATTGATATCTTCACTTCTTCAGGGTAGAAATCCTTTGCTAGACACGCAGTTGTACCGCTGGAGTCTTGTGACTTCAGAATAAAGACAGAAGGGTGGGAAGGCGTTGAGTTTGCTGGGAGGAATAATTGATCGTGTTACGCATGTCTTGGTACAGAAAGTCAGTTGTCAAGCATGTAAAGGCTTCAGCAAAAAGTGATCGCACATAACACGCTTAGGGATACGGTTAGAGGTTGAGAGCACAACTTCCAAAAAGTGATATTTATCAGCTTCAATGTTTGGGTTCCCAGTGTGAAATGCCTTAAGGAACGCTGCATTTCAAAGCATCCCAACCCTCTTTTTTTAATATCTCAAGTTATGCCCTGAAAACTCCTTATCACGAATTACTAGTCACTTTTGAAAATGTTGGCCTGATAGTCCAAGCTTAAAGGCTTTATCTTTCTTCATTAGTGTATGGCGAGCTGAGTTTCTAAATGCCCGTTTTCAAGAACAGTTATCCAGTTAACAGAAAACAAACCCCAAGCTGAAGGTAGAAACTTTTATGGGAAGATTCGTTGGTAGATTCTCTCTGTTTTTGTATCATTCCAGCAACTTAAAGCAGCAACAAATCCATCTTAACCAGCTAGTTAAGATGGCTTAGTTTGTCCTATAATGCTGCAGAGACTTAAAACAGCTTGAGTACATCAATGAATCCAGTCCAAAGTTTCCTATCTCCAAATTTTGCCTAATGCAATCAGTACTGCTGCCCCCTAATCCTCAAATATATATATTTCTAATATGATGGACAGTAACATGTCTAAATTTGGGGGAAGAGGGAGAAAATACAAGTTTTTAAAAATTTACCAAGTATGTTAGATTCAAAAGTTCTATTTATTGTGTGTCTGTTATAGTTGCCTTTGGATTCAGTAATAACATGGACCAGAATACAATCATCATTGAGTTTGTCTTGGCCAAGAAAAAACTAAGAGAAGATGGAAGAACTCTTTGCAAAAATACCTAAAGAGTTAACTGTTGGGAAATTATGAGAATTGGTTAGGATTTTTCTCAGGCTGTACTAGATGTAACTTAGATAAATTACAAAAATTTAAGCTGTTAGACTAGCTATCGGTTTAAAGCGGCTGACAGGGAGACTTAGAAGATTGTGTAAAACAATCTCTAGCAAAACAGTAATTATCAACTGATGTTCAAAATCAAAATGCCTTTGATTTTGTGATTTTTAAGAGAAAAAAAAAAAGTAAATAGCAGCCAAAGCAGGAGAGGACTTTGCATGATGCATCCACTGTATTCTACCACGTTTTTCCTTACTGTACACTAATATAAGACAGCATCAAGCTAATAGCAATAATTTTAAAAGAAACAAAATCACAAGCAGAGACAAACCCAAATCTCTCCTTTTGACTAGAATTTGCAGACATATTCAGAGTTACAGTGAGTCAGTTCTTCAGATAGTATCCTGGGTACATGTGGCAGCTGTTGCAAGATGGATCAATTCTTAATGGTGTCCATGTAAGTTTGCGGATTTATACTATGCCAGTGCCACTCTCTAGCTAGAGACAAATTCCTAGGATTCAAATGAGGATAGTCATCCATCCTTTCTCCTAATTTAAATCAGCTGGAGATATGTCCTTATCTAGTGGGGCTACATGGATCTACACCACCTGAGAGCCTGGCCCGCTTACTTCAACAGAGTAACAGTAGTCTATATTTGCTAAGGATCTGGTCCCATCTTGACAAAACATGCCTACTAGACCCATAGTTGCCTGAGAGTCATAAAAACAGTTTTCATAATAGAACATTTACATTTTAGAAAGCAATTTTAATATGCTTTGACTTCTAATTAAAAATATAGTCTGTGAATGCTCTCTTTAGAGCTTTGGGAAGAGTTGAAAGTCAAGACCTTACTTGCATCTACTGTAACTTTTGTTCCAGAAGAATCAGCATACACAGCAATACAGAGTTGTATAAAAACCTCACTTAAGAAAATAAGGATAAAGAAATTGCAGGTGTCATTTTATTCCTCACTAAATCTTGAAAGATGTAGTTTCTTCCGCCAATATTTCAATGCAGATCTGCATAGGTTAAATGGAACAATTTGTTATTAGAATGGCAATCATGAAGTCAGTTTTTCACATCTTGTATATGCTGTGTTTTTTATGATTATCTAAGAGTTAAAGGGAAGGTTACAGAAGCAAATACTAAAAAGGTGGCATAAATCTTCCACACTTCAGATTTCATTATAAAAACATGTGTTTAACCAGAAAAAAATACTGGTTTTAGGATTCCAGGTTTCTATACAGGCTCCTGGAGTATTTGTGTCATGGTGTTCCCAAGTCCCACAGTGATGCACTTCTTTGCAAAACATTGTTTCTGGGCAGGATGGGAAGAGTGTGAGAAGGCAGGTGCCTTCTCAGCACTCTGTACATGGCAATTTATTTGGCATATACAATGCAAGGTCAATGTTGTGGAACCAAATAAAATCTGTTCCCAAACATATTACTTTCCATGTCCTTTTGGGGAGCTATTGGTCACTCCAATGAAATAGAAATTATGACTAATTAGTCTTCTTAACTAGTTCCAAATGGGTTCTTCTGCACATGTATTCACCACGCTTCTATGAACTGTACTGCTTATTTGTACCTTCCTTATTTCCATTACTGTTGTTAGTATTTCCCAAATAAAAGAATGAGAGGTGAGACTTTCTTACTGTGTTGATTGAATTATACTTTCCATTTTAATTTCCCAGATTAGCACAAAAAAGAAGTTTTTAGCCCAGTAGGCATATAGATGTTTGGTTTTTTTTCTTCCTGAAGAAGCCTATAGCTGCCTAACTGCCAGTTTAAAAAGTTGTTCCAGTTGATACTTAGGTACTTAAATAACACAAAGAGTCTTGCCCAAAGGATTAAATGTCATTCTTTTTTCAAAAGTGACTGAAGCACCAAATTCCCAGTAACTTTAATGCCTTTCTCCCTAAAGTGGTTTGAAAATCCCACTGGGACAAATCTGCTTTTTGGGTGAACAAGTTATTTTTTAAATAGGTTATTTAAGTTTTTAACTTTGTTGCTTTTGAATAGTTTTACCTTTGACCTTTGCTTGGCTAAATTAGTACAGCCCTAGAGAGAAAAACCACCCTATGCTAATTTATGCCAGAGGAAGATCTGGTCCCTCAACTGAATATTATCTGGATACAACGACTGAGAAATAAAATCATTCTTACCTGGAGCCGTTCTCCAAAAACAGGATTTTTGGGAGCCTCTTATCCTTTTCCAGAGACTCTTGTAAGCAGTTAGTTTCTCCCATGTGTACGCACATTGATGCACCCCTGTATATAGCAGCTGTGATATCTCCTTTTGGTTCCCTATCAGATAGAGAAATGATGGATAAAGATTCGTCTGAGAGCATGTGGGCAAGTATAACATTCCCTAGGTGGGTTAGACAGGCAACGCTGTGTGAAACACCTAGGGTTGCCTTCTCACACAGTGCTGTGTGCTTTGATGTGTATGTTCTTGAGGAGATGAAAGAGCTGAAAGCAGATTAAATAAATTCAGAGCCTTTCCAGGAATCTTTTTACTCTAAGCCACACAGGGTTTTTTTTCTTTGACTCTGAAGAAGGGCATGTTCTTACCTGGGAAGCCAAAATCCTTTGATAAATGTGATACAGACCAATGGCAAATAGGCAGACTCTCATCCAAAGAAAATATTTCACAAGGACCAAAGGGAGGAGATTCTGGAATAAATAGCCATCAGAAGGTACAGGTCTTTGCTGGCCTGCCTGGGCCATTGATAAGAAAGACGACCCAGGCATTAGGGGAGTAAATAATTTCAATGTATTTTTTTAACAATCTCAAAGTGAATGACGTAGCTTTTGAAAATCTAGCCTTATCTGAAAGCAGCAGGTAAGATACTAGTGGGATTTTTCAAAAGCACCTAGTTGCCTGACACCTGAAAAAGTAAAATGACTTGCTACTATTAATCTAATCTGATGGTTGACATCGGTTTTAATGTCCAGATTCTCTCTTCCTTTTCTGAACGAGCAAGCCAATTACCACAATATAAATGAAGGCAACCTAATTCTAGGTTACTGCATATTAAGTGATGTATAGTTGCAGAAATAACCTTCGGTTTTCTCCAGGGCTCTTCTGCACAGGATAAGCAAAGTACATTTAGGAGTTAAACTCACATTCCATGTCAAGGAAAATTGCTTGCCTAAGTCTGTCGTGCTCTTCAATTTTTATTTGTCATTTGTATTTTGGCAATCTGACTATGGATTCCTTACTCCTTTGGCATCCAGTGAAGTCTTTTGTGGGAACTGAGATCCTCATTTCCCTTTGTAAAGTAGCCCAGAATAAAACCTGGAATAGGGTAGGATCCAAGAAAACCCCACACAGACTTAAGAATATGCTTCCCCTTAAATGTCCATGAGATTTGTGGGCTTAAATCCTAAAGGCTCTTCTGAAATCTAGACACATGGGGCATGTCCACGCTTGCAGCAGCTCAAATAGGAGCAGCACGAACTTGAGCCAGGGATTTTTGCCTCATCGCATGTACCTGGATGTGCACTTTGGTGTGGGGCAAGTTGTGCCACTTGTGGCAAAATAAACCTGACTGGCTCCTCCTGCATCTGCAGCCAGGGGAGCTAGAGGCTGGTGCCAGCACCTGTGCTGGCCCCAGCAGTATATAAAAAGCTGCCCTGGCAAGCAGCTCAGGGCTACTTGGTCTCAGCAGCTTCTGGGCCCCGACCTATTGGTACCTGGGGACACTACCCCTGTGCCAGCTGGACTGCTGAAGCAGCCCTGAGTTCCCTGCACCCTCTACCCACTGCAACCATCTAGCAAAGCAGGCTGCTGCCAGACTGTGACCTGCTGCTACCTGTGACAGCATGTGGCCCAAAGGCTGTGC
Organism: Alligator sinensis; assembly: GCF_000455745.1. Lineage (NCBI taxonomy): Eukaryota > Metazoa > Chordata > Crocodylia > Alligatoridae > Alligator > Alligator sinensis. The sequence goes on from NW_005842791.1 coordinate 276,579, forward strand.
ACTTGCTAGACCTGCATGGGGACTGCACGACCGCAGCACAGGCATCAGCACAGGCATCTGCACCTTTGGGCCAGCTGCCAGCGGGCTGTGGTTGCACAGTTAGCCTTTGTGTGGCACTACTGCCATGTGCGCCACCACCCAGCCATCTAGGCAGCTATCGCCCGGAAGATGTTCTCAGTGTGGTGATCTGCTTTGAACTGTCAAAGCATGTCCTCCTGGCCCCAAATGGCCAGGAAGTCAGCCATCGCATTTGCCCTCCAGCTGGGTCCTGGGTGCTAGTCCTTTGCTCATGCTAGCCCTGAGCAAACTCCTCTGCTCATTGTGGTGTTCCCTATTTAAATACTGCAAATTCTCTGATTTAAAAAAAAAATCCAAAATTCACTCTTTAAAATACCCCAAAATCCATAATTAAAATGAGAGAGAGAGAGATCAGTTGGGAGATGTTTTATTGCTATATTTACCATTTAAAAGCCTGCCAGTGTCTCTATCATAATACAATAAATTCTAAATATCTATGTTTTGATGTTTGCTTTTGGTTTCCTTATCATAGAGCCATGAGAGCTCCCCCTGACCCCTTCACTAACCAGGATGTGGGGACAGCTGCCCCTGCAGCCACAGCTCCTGCCAGCAGGTCTCATCCTGTCTGGCAGCTGGGAACGATGGGTGTGTGATGGGAGGATGTGGGATTTGCAGAAGAGGGGTGGGGGGATGATTGTGGGGGGGGACTGGGTGTGGGGGATGCT
>NW_005842791.1:277334-283322 GCF_000455745.1 Alligator sinensis
AGCCTTCCCCCAACACCCACAATCCCTCCCCCCGCCCCCCAGTCCCTACTTACCCCTGACAGCACCTGCATCCCGGTCAGCCAAATCCTTGCCATGCTTCTGCTTGCCCCAGCATGCCAAGGGTGCATGCCCCGCATACTAGGGCAGCAGAAGAACATAGAGACGCTTTGGCCAGAAACCAGACCATCTCTCCAGAGGACCAGCTTCTGGGTTCCCTCAGGGCATGGTCCGGGACTGTGTCCTGCCCCACTTTTTTCCTCCGTGTGTGTGTGTTGGTCTTTTGGTTTGTTTGTTTGTTTTTTATATACCTGGATATCCAAGTATCAAATTTTGAGCCCACATTGCAAATATGCAGCATGGGGAACATTTTTTTTTGTTTGCAGCATATCTCTTTGCAGTGTCTCAAACTGGTTTGGGATGCTGCATGCTTGTCTGGATGCACCCTTTGAGTTGTAACATGTCTTAAATTTAAAACTGTCTTCTGTTTTAATTTAAGAATGGGGACCATTCTTCTGTTAATGCATACTGTTTTCTAACCCAATTACCCCCCACTTCTATTATGCATTGTAGCTTATGAAAAAATATAGATCTAAATAAGCCAACCTCATCACTTTTCCCCAGTGGCTATCATAGAAGTAGGGTCAGAAGGGACCTTGTAGATCTTCAAGTCTGACCCCCTGCCTGGGCAGGAGGGAAACATGGCTCAAGTGACCCCAGCCAGGTAGGCATCAAGCCGCTTCTTAAAGCCCCTCAGGATAGGAGCCAGCACCACTTCCCTTGGAAGTCGGTTCCAGATCCTAGCCGCCCTGACTGTGAAGTAGTTCTTACGGATGTCTAATCTGAACCTACTCTCCAACAACTTGTGGCCGTTATTCCTTGTTATCCCGGGGGCGCTAGGGAAACAAGGTCTCCCCCAACCCCTTCTGGTCCCCCCTAGTGAGTTTATAGATGGTCACCAGGTCCCCCCTCAGCCTTCTGCTGTGAAGGCTGAACAGGTTCAGGTCCCGTAGCCTCTCATTGTAGGACCTGCCCTGCTGTCCCCGGATCATGCGGGTGGCCCTCCTCTGGACCCTCTCAATGTTGTCCACATCCCTCTTGAAGTGGGGTGCCCAGAACTGGACACAGTACTCCAGCTGTGGCCTGACCAGCGTCGCGTAGAGGGGGGAGGATCCCCTCCTTGCCCCTACTTGAGATGCACCTGTGGATTCACGATAGGGTCCGGTTAGCCGTGCTGACCGTGACCTCACATTGTCAGCCCATGTTCATCTTGGAGTCAAAGATGACTTCAAGATCCCTTTCTGCCTCTGTGCTCTCAAGAAGGGAGTTTCCCATCTTATAAGCGTGCTCCCGGTTACTACTGCCCAAGTGCAGCACCCTGCACTTGTCAGTATTGAAACACATCCTGTTTTTGTCAGCCCCCCCCCTTGCAACCTATCCAGGTCTTGCTGCAGTCTTTCCCTCCCTACTAGCGTGCCCACCTCACCCCAAATTTTGGTATCATCAGCAAATTTGAGCAGGTTGCTTTTCACTCCATTGTCCATATCGCTGATAAAGAAATTGAACAGCGCGGGCCCAAGGACTGAGCCCTGAGGGACTCCGCTGCCCACTTCCCCCCAGGTCGAATATGACCTGTCCACCACCACTCTCTGAGTACGACCCTTCAGCCAATTTGCAATCCATCTGACCGTGTAGGCATCGATGCCACAGTCGCCTAGTTTTTTAATGAGGATAAGGTGAGAGACGGTGTCAAAGGCCTTGCTGAAGTCCAGAAAGACTACATCCACGGTGACACCTGCATCCAATGCTTTTGTGACCTGATCGTAAAAGGCGATCAGGTTGGTCTGACGTGACCTGCCCTTAACGAAACCGTGCTGGTTGCCCTTGAGCATCATCCCCGATGCTGGCCCGTCACAGATGTGCTCCTTGATGATCTTCTCAAAGAGAAGATATCAGGCTATATGTGTCCTGATAGACGCAATGCAAGGTTTTTGTCCTGGTTCACACACAAGCCTGCACACTGTGCCACCCATGAGCAGTAATACTCCGCAGCATCCTCAGGTCTCAGGTTTGACATCTGCAAATGAAGCAGTTTCCTGGAATTGTCCCGGGAGATGGTGAATCGCCCTTTCACAGCATCAGAATAGTACACGGTATCTCCAGCTAACTTGCTAATATAGGCTACCTGCTGTAGCCCCCTTCCAGGAACGTGCCTGACCCAGCCGAGCCAAGAGTTATCAAAGTCGATTCCAGAGGCTGTGCAGGAGATCCCCAAGGAGTCCCCCAGCATTTTAACTGTTCCACCAGATGCCACATATTCTACCTTAGACTGGACCCCTACAAGGGAACAGAGAGACATTAAGACTTGCAGTAATAACCTTGTGAAACTTCAATGTATCTCCTATTTAACCTACCTGTGAGAGCCAAGAGAAAGTATGCAATATTGAAGCAATCTATCATCTTTCTTGTTCTGGAGAGAGCTCTCCAATGTGTTGTGCTGTCACCAGACAAATTCAGGGAGCTCCAGGTTGTGTCTCGGTGAGCTGTGCATTAATGAGAACTGCTAGCTTTCAGCAAGAAGCATAGTTAGGCGATGTGCACGTTCCCCTGTTTCATAAGAATGTGCATCCACTGTAGGGAAGCTACGTGTCGTGGAGCTCAGTTTTTGTACTGCTTGACACTGGTGCAGACTGTGCTAATAGAAAAACACCCTCTCTCCTCCCTTCCCCCAACCCAATGCATCCCCATTATAATTCTAACCACTTCCCCTTCGTTTTACCCATTCTCTCAAAACAATTTGTCTTTTTTATTTGGCACACGAGTTCTTCAGGACAAAGACTCGCTTACGATGTCTGTGTACAGGGCTCTGGTTGTTATGCATCTGTACAGCACCTGGCACCATGTGGCCTTCACCTCTGTTGGGGCCTGCAGGTGCCACCTAAATACAAGCAATAAATTTTTGATTCCTTGCTTTTTTTCCATGGTGTGACACCATATTGTGGAAATGAAATCCCTGTTTCCTCGTACAGAGGAAAACCAGGTAGAGGGTTGGTTTTTGAGGAAGCCTTTTGCCAAGTTAGTTGCCCTCTTTCCAAGCAAAGACAAGGGGTTTGTGCATGTAAATCCCCAAGCCTGATATCACAGGACAGTAGATCACACCTAGTCCAGCCTCTTGCTCAAAGCAGGAGCATAACATTATATATAAAATTTAAAGTAGGTGGCCTCCATAAAATGATTTCTTTCATGAATTCTCTTCAGACCACCTAACAGATGGCTGCTGCCATAATAGCCACAATTTGAGGTTTTGGTCTGGGCTCCCACTGACGCCTACACACAGAGAGCCCTGTACAGTAATACTCAGCAGCATCCTCAGCTCTCGGGTCTGTCATCTGTAAGTAGACCACTTCCCTGGTGACAGTGAATAGTCATTTCATAGAGTCGAAGTAGTACACCGTATCTCCAGCTAACTCGCTAATACAGACTACCCACTGCAACGCCTTTCCAGGAACATGTCTGATCCAGTGAATCCAGAAGTTCACCAAGACACTTTCTGTGGTTTTGCAAGAAATCCTGTAGGAATCCCCCTGCATTTTCACCTTTCCACCAGATCCCACTATTTTACTCCTTGTTTGGACACCTGCACGGGGACAAAGATGTTAACGCTTGCGGTGATAACCTTGCAAGCCTCCAGTGCCTTCAGAAGTTGGATTACTTCTGAAAGCTAAAATGAAGCAACTGATATGGAGCAGCTGTGACATCTTTGTGATTCCACAAAAAGCTCCCAACAGTGTTGTACTCCCAGACGGCCAGGTTTAGGGAGCTGCTGGATGTCTTGCTGAGAACTACAGGCTCTCAAGACTGCTGTTTTTGAGCAGGAAATGTGGTTATGTGATCTGCTTATTCCTCTGTTTTATAAGAGTGAAATGAGCACAGGCCCTGAGTGAGTTGAGTTTCATGTGGTCCAGTTGTACTGCTCAATGTTGGGGCAAAGTCTGCAAACAGCAGAAAGAACAACAGGTGCATGCTCCATCCCTTCTTCCCCCTTTGTTTTACACTGTTGGTGGTTTCTCCCTTCCTTTATCTGCCCTTGCTCTTTTGACTGTGAGCTCTTTGCGGAAGCAACTGCCATGTAGCATCCATCACAAGAAACAGGTGCTTGTCTTCCTATGCAGAAAAGCCCTGAAGTAGTCCAGGCAAAGGGGGCAATTTTTAAACCCTTTTATAGAATCATAGAAAATGAGGGTGGAAAGGGATCTCAGGAAGCCATCTAGTCCAACCCCTTGCTCAAGGCAGGACCATCCCCAACTAGATCGTCCTAGCCAAAGCTTTGTCTAACCCAGTCTTAAAAACCCCCAAGGATGGAGCTTCCACCACCTCTCTGGATACCTTTTCCAGTTCTTTACTACCCTCCTAGTGAGAAAATTCATCCTAATATCTAACCTAAACTTTAACTTCCCTTGCTGCAACTTGAGACCATTGCTTCTTGTTCTGTCATAGACTTAGGAGTGTCCAAGATGTGACTCAGAGCCAGCATGAGAACTAGTCAGAAAAGGAACAGAGGAGGAAGGAGTATTCTTGAAATACTTCTTAACTATGGCTTGCATTGATCATTAAGTCTATGGTGCCACTTACCAATGCCATCCTATATTCTTACATTTTAATCCATATTGATGAAGAAGCATGAAGTTCAAAGGAAAAATAGTAAATCAATTTGGTTAAAGATCAGTGGTATGAGGACTAGGTCTGGGGAGGACTTCTGAAGGGAGGTCATAAGTTACTGAAAGTGAGCGAGACTGTTTATCCTGGTTTACGAAGTCAGGCATGCTCATCCGTGCTTTGTAGAGCTGTAGTATGTGGTAGTGATTACTTCTCTTTTTGTTATGGTCAGAAAAGATGTTATAAGTGCTAAAAGAACTCATTCCTTTCGTTCAATAACTTTTATTACATAAGCAATAAACATTGAAACAAAATGTTGCTATTGTATAAAAAAATAGGAAAGGCAAATATGTGAAAGCAAATGCAAGTGGAAAGAAGTTTTTAAAAAACCATCATAAATAGTCTGTACTGTTACATAGATTCGTATTTCAAAGTAATTCATCTAACAGTCTACTTCAATCTAAGAAAAATCTTGTGACATTTCGGGGGTGGGGAAGAGGTGTTGATTGGGATAGAAGGAATGCAAAAGTGTAGAAAAGTTTTAAATTCCCTAATAGTAGTTAAAGGCAATACAAAACTTTCCATTAGAAAATGTTTTCCATTTCTTAACATAGCAGCTATCACTACTCTCCAATTCTTTATGTAGTTACCAATGGTAGCCTGTTAAATATCTGTTGGAAGAACACAATACATGATGATTTTCACTATTAAAGCAATTAATGTAAATGCATAAAGGGTGATGGAAACTTGGCTTTGTTTCTCAAGTCATTCCTCATTTATTCTTGGAAGCCTAAAAAAGAAACAACAACGATGTTATTTCATTAATTTGATTAGACTGAAAATCCCTCCTTCCCACGTGGCAACGTGAAAGGAAATTAAGACCCCTTTGGAAAGTTAAACTGAATTAACTTTTAGAGTTTCTGCACACAGATGGGCTGAAAAATAAGAAAGTGTGTCTGCCCAAAACAGACAAAAGACAGATTAGCCTCACCAGCTGGTTTTATACCACATAAAACATGAGATCCCACTACTGTGTTGCTACTTGGTAGCACCAGCCAGACGGCAGTCTATTTACAATATTTGCACTGCTTCTATTGCCAAGACATCAGAGCATTTCATGATCGCACATGTGTCTTAGCACATTCTCCAATTCAAGGGGGTTTTCCATACTTGGAGAATCAAAGCAGAGAGAAAGGAAACAATTTAAAAGTTCTTTCACCAATCACTCAAGGGGAAGGAGAACCTTATAGAGATGGGAAATAAGCACAGGTCTGCCAGGACACCACCTAGTAACTTTACCATTAAAGCTTTTGTTGATCTATTTGGATCAGCAGG
>NW_005842791.1:283353-303053 GCF_000455745.1 Alligator sinensis
AGGATGAAGTCCTTTCTTGATAAACTATTAGAGGACATTGTCATGTTAATTGGGCCCTTTATTTTTTTTAAAGCAAAAAGTATCACTCACCTCACAAAATAACTTTGCTGTCACGATCACGTTGAAGAAGACGCTCTTTGCAAGCACTATTTTCAAACCCAGCAGGGCGGGGGAGAACACCTTCATATTTTCCTCTTTATTCATAACTATAGAACATGAAATGCATTTAAAACAAAAAAAACCCCAAAAAACTGCCCCACACTTTTTTTTTTTTTTTTTTTTTTTGAGCTGGAAGGCTTCATATTTTTCCGAAAGAAAAGTGCAAGTATAAAGATAATGTATGAAAAACAGGAGGAGATGAAGGCACAAACTTGTAGCTAGTTTGATGGTGATGAAGCCCAGCATGATGACGATAGAAAGTGGTTGTGGGAGAGTAGGACAAATATGGTTATACTGGAGGAACTTTAATTGCCGTTACTGGGAAATGGCCACATACAGTACAAATTAAGAAAAGGTATTTACAGTATGAGACTACAATATTTACGGTGTCTCCTCCAAGGAAAAAATTCCTTTTTGCTTTGTCCTGCACCCTTGATATGCATGGATGTTTACCCACATCAGGAAAGGCTGCACAGCTGGTCCTAAACTGGTGTTCAGAAATTACAGAACAAATTAACAGCCTCATTCTTGGTGATTTTACCTTTGAAGCCAGGAAAAATCTCAACCTCCCAATAGGTCACCTTCTAACCATGAAGACTTGAAGCAACATATTTAATATGTTCACTAACCTGGGATATTGGAGTCTGAAATATTGCAGATCTTGGGTATGATGGTAACAGGAGGAAGAGATGTGAAATCTGAAAGAAACAGATGAACCAAGCCCAAAGGGAATGATTTATACCAAAACCCATTGAAAACAGTCAGAAAGGGTTGACATACAACCTGCTTCCAAGTCAGTTGCCTGAATTAATCTGAATGTTGTTAACTTGCTTTTACCTTTAAGGAGGCATACCTGACTGTTTCTCAGCAATTTGGGTTTCATTAATAAATTCACGGTTATGTTGAATGGAGCAGAATACGTTTTCCTCTGAAGACACCTTGGCAACCTTGACAGCACTGTATTTCCCTCGGGAGGTCAGGACGGGATCAGTAGCTTCATATATAGTTTGACTGCCAGAATTCATGAAAATCTTCAGATCTTTAGGATAGAAATCATAGGCCAGGCAGGCAGCAATGCTCTCATTTTGTGATCTCATAATGAAGATGGAAGGCTTGGAAGGTTTTTGATCTCCTAGAAAGTTTAATGTCATGGCTGAGCATTTTCTTTTTAATTCTCAATTCTTTGTTTTTTTGCAAAATTTAGAGGACACGTTTGGGGAGTAGCAAATATTAAAAATAGAAAGCACTCCTGCAGGACCACCCATTATAACTGACACAATTTTTAAGGCAAGGAAAAGCAAGACTAGCATTGTAATCTGATCTGCACAACCCACACCAGCTAATTTCATCAGCCCAGTATCTTGTTCACAGCTGCTTAAAAAAAAAAAAAAAAAAAGGCATTGGATCTTGACTTATTACCTTCCACTTATGTGGAATCCACTGATAAATTTAAGCGTAGTTTTAAGTTTAAATTCTTCAAGCTTCCACTTCCAGACTTTTGGCTCTGGCTCTGTTTTTGTTAAATTTAAATACCCATAAATATCAGGAGGTCAGAAAAGGGATATGGTCTAACTTTATTTAACAGTAAAAGTGATATAAATTTAGTGACTAAACAGTAAAAGTGGAATGTATTGAGTTTGTTATTGTTTGAAAAATTAAGCCCAGAGATGATGGTCTTCCAGAAGGCTTGTTTGGGCCTTAAACAGATGCTGTGGACTTGAGGGGATAGGTTTGGGGTGACATTTTGGCTAGTTTTCTGCAAGAGATCAGAGCAGAATATTTTAACAGACCCTTTCAACCTTTATAATGTGGAAGTGGAGAAACTAGTACATGGTCATGTAATGAAAGCCTGTAGCATAATTTGTCCATAAAAGCACTGAGTCTGGCACTTAGTCATTTTGGAGGGCTTGACTCTGAAACTATATGCAAATACTTCTGTTACGTTTGTAATGGTATTGCTATGGATTTTGAAATCTTTCAATATTGAAACAAGGTTTTTCTAGAGAGAAGTGGGAAATGCATTAACACTGCGAACTAGAACAAAATTAATTTTTAGTAATACTTCCCATAAAATTGCAATTTTTGCTGAAAAGCTGGTGTGTCAAACAGACACCAGAGATTCATAGATGTTTGAGTCAGAAGTGGCCTCAGCAGATCATTGAGTCTGACCCCCTGCCCTGGGCAGAGGTAAGATAGGGGTTGATATTTTATGATCCCAAGTCCTAAGAATCATCTTTTGTATGTATAGCTAAATAATATATTACAACAAACTGCTACAACCACTACTCGAGCAGAAAGTATCACTCCTGACACTACACAGACATACTTTGACCATCTCCTCCTAGGTGCCTTCAAAAAATCTTCCATGACTTTTTCATAGATTCAAAGTTTATAAAAATGCCCTTTCCAAAGCTTTAAAAATCAGTCACTTACTTGGTATCAGATCAAGTTTGGTTCCTCTGAAGGTAATTTCTGAGTACACAGTGCCACAGAGCTGTACACAAACCTCTTGAAAAAGCATGGAAACAGCTTCAAGGACTTAGTTATTTTGTTCTGGGCTTGGTTTTTATTACACATCTTCGATTTCAGACCACACTTTCGATAGATTGGAGAACTTTTGCTTTTTGGAAGGTGATCTGTAGTTAAGTTGAATTACAAATACATATCTCAGAGGTGTGATTCTGGTTATTTCAGTCTTGGCTGTGACCCCCATTAAGACTCCAGCCCTATAAAGATTTATACCTCTGCTTGGTGATATGTGTTCATGGGGAAATCCTCATGCTGCCATTGACCGGAAAGAACCTAACTGAGGATGCATCTCTGAATGGTCTTCATGAGAAATCAGTCAAGTTCATAAAGAGAAATGGGCTTCACCTTGGCAAGGCCCAAGGCAGCAGGAGGACATATCTTGATAGATTTTGCAAAGGTCTTCACAGTGTTTGCATCATCGTGGGTGTATGCCCCAAACACCATGAAAAATAGCCTTACATAAATTCTGCTTGTGGCTTAGAAGGGATCTGGCACAGTGTCTCAGACGGTGGTTGCTCAGAGCAGCTGCATTTTTGGGGGAAATCGTAGAAGCCTTAACCATGACAGTTGGAAGGGACCTCAGGAGGTCACATCTAGTCCAACCTCCTGCTCAAAGCAGGACCAGCCCCAACTAGATCCCAGCCCCAGCCCAAAGATGCCCTGCCACAGATGGAGAGTCCACAACCTCTCTGGGTAGCCTGTTCCAGTGTTTTACTACCCTCCTAGTGAGAGAGTTTTTCTTCATATCTAACCTCAACTTCTGCTGCAACTTGAAACCATTGCTCCTTGTTCTGTCACCTGCACCATTGACAGCAGTCTAGCTCAGGGGTGGGCAAAATGCAGCCCGTGGGCCGGATGTGGCCCTCCAGGCCATTCCATCTGGCCTGCAGAGCCGCTAAACATTTTTGAAAATTAATATTTATCTGCCCCTGGCAGCCTGTCATGCAGCCCTTGATGGCTTGCCAAAACTCAGTAAGCATCCCTCCACCCGAAATAATTGCCCAACCCTGGTTGAGCTCCATCCTCTTTGTAAATGCCCTTCAGGTACTTGAAGGCTTCTATTAAATCCCCTCTCAGTGTGTTCTTCTTTGGACTAAATAAGCCCAGTTTCCTCAGCCTCTCCTCACAAGTCATGTGCCCCAGCCCCCAAACCATTTTTGTTGCCATCTGGCGGAGTCTTTGCAATTTGTCTACATCTTTTCTGTAGTAAGGGGCCCAAAACTGGACACAGGACTTCAGATGTGGCCTCATCAGTGCCAAACGGAGGGGAAGAATTGCTTCCCTCGATCTGCTGGCAACCTTCCTATCAATGCAGCCCAGTAGCTGTTAGCCTTCTTGAAAAGAAGGGCACATTATTGGCTTCTGTTCAGCTTATTGTCCACTGTGACCCCCACCCCAGGTCCTCTTCTGAAAACCCGCTTAGCCGCTGTACCAGTGCATGGCATTGGTCCATCCTAAGTGAAGGACTTTGCACTTTTCCTTATTCAACCTCATGAGGTTTCTTTTGGGTCCAGTCCTCTAATTTGTCAAGGTCTCTCTGAATCCTAGCCCTATCTTCCAGTATATCTACTACTCTCCACCAGCCTGATGTCATCTGAAAAATACTTCACCGGAACTTGGCCAGACCATGATTTTGAAACGGTTGCTTTTTATTTTCTTCTCATTTCAGAAATGCCTCCTCAGCAGGGATCCTGGTTTTCTCTGATTCAAAAATCTCCCCAATATTTGGTTTAAAAACATAAACCCCAATCCACATTTTTCCATGATTAAGATGAAATGCCACTAATATATTAGTGGTGTTGCATTTTAATCATGGAAAAATGTAGATTTGGGGTTACATTTTTTTTTTTTTTTTTTTTTTTTTTAAAGGAAACCTTGGGATTTTTTTTTTTTAGTCGGAGAAAACCAGGATCCCTGCTCCTCAGTGTCTAGGAGCACAGCATATTTTGCACTGAAATGGTAACTATAGTCTTCGATGGAGATTTTCATAATAAAAAAGATTTTGCATTATTAATAGGTTTCCACAAGGAAAAAAATTTGTTCTAAGATGGAAATTCTTTCTCCATACAATGTCTAAAGTACAGTCAAGGTGTAACTCCAGTGTTACATAGGCCTACCTGAGTTTGCTAGCAGAATATATGCTAGTTAATTTGGAAGCTGTGTTGTTTTTGATACCCTGGAGTTCAATATGAGCTGTAAAACTGACCCCAAGGCCTAGACCAGGTTTGGGCAAAATGCGGCCCACCAAGCAATTGTGCCCCACTCAGCCCTTCCACCCCCAAGGGTGGGAGTGAGGTGCCTACATCCACCCCTGACATACCCTATTATGCCTCGGGCTGCACTAGCATGGGCAGGGATGCTGCTGCAGGCTTCCCCTATGTCCCGTTCCCTCCAGGCAGCAAGTAAGGAAGCAGGGGTGGGGCAGGGCTGCAGCTGGGTGGGAGCGTGGAGCATGGGGTTGGAGCTGGCAGCATGCTGAACCCGCACCCAGGGGGGTGGCAGCAGCATGGAGCTCAGCTGGGCAGGGTGTGGGTGTGTGGGGGTGGTACGAGGACTCTTTCCACTTCCCCCATGGCGCACAGCCTCAGCGGGCAATGGGGCGGCAGCAGCAGCAGGGTGGGCATTCGTGCTCAGCTCTGCCTGGCTCCAGCCAGCACTGCACATCGCAGAGAGGAGCACAGCCTCCACCAGGATGTCTGTTTGGCCAGCACTCCCTACACTTGCTCAGTACAGGAGGCACTGGAGGGAAGCCCCAGGCACTGGAGCTGGATGGGGCAAAGAAGGCAGCTGGCTCCAGTGCCTGGGACTGCCCTTGCATGCTGTGGAGCACAGGCCATAGAGACTGCCTGGCAGGGACTGCGCTCCTTGCTGTGATGTGCAGAGCTGGCCGGAGCCAGGCACCAGCGCCCGGAGAGCTCCTGCCCCCGCTGCACCATGGGGGGAATGTGGCGGGGAGGGGGGGGGGCCCCAACCCCTCCCTCACCACCCCCCCCACACACACATACACACACACACACTCTCTCTCTCTTTCTCTGTGCAGTGTTGCCTGCGTTGACTGCAGGAGAGGACAGCTTTACACACCCACATCCCACAAATGCCACACAACTTCCCAACATACCCTATGCCACATGCACACCCCCCCCACACACAATATAAAAATCTGAAAAATTATTGTTGAGTTATTATGCAGTCATGTCTATATGCAGTGTGCAAACAAAAATCATGACAAAAACATTTTTTGCAATAAAATTAAAATATGTTATAGTAGGTGTTTGACTTTTACTGTGTGATGATTTTGTTTTTTTCTGGTTCTAAGATGGCAGCCCTCCCCCCCCCCCTCCCCCAAAGGAGTATTTGGGTGTGAAGGAGGGCAAGAGGAGGGACTTCTGGTGGCAAAGGTCAGGAGTTAGCTGGTAGGGCACCTGTCAAGTGATGGGGCTATCCATGTGGCCCTCAATAGCTTACCAAACCTCATTAAGCGGCCCTCCGCCCAAAATAATTGCCCACCCCTGGGCTAGATCAATATTTGTGTGATGAATGATGAGCCCATCCTAAGCTCCATACTGCATCAGGTCCACCAATACACAAGACATCTAGATCGGTGTGAACAGGGTGCATCTACACGAGTTGCAGTTTCACCATTCGTCACAATGTAGACAAGAAAAAGGGAACTTGCAATGCACCAGTTGTTTCCTTCACAAAGTAACACCAGAACTCCCATGTCAGCAACATTAAGGCATCTCCAACTTTTTGCATACAAAGATGAATTTAATGTACAGGGAAAGTGTGAGGTCAACAAAGTGGTGATAGTGCTGATATATATATCTGTAGAGTGCCAGTTAACTCTGTCTGTATGGACTTTTCCCTCTAGCCACTGCCTATTCATTTCACTTGTCTATTTTTATACTGAGCTTTGTGAAGCAAGGAGCCTCTTCTGTCTTTTTGCAAATTGCCTAGGACTGAAGTTTTAAAGCTTTTAAGATCCTAGCACAATGCACCTGAAACTTGAAAGCACTTATGCCACTGTTTTTAACTGGTATAATGTAACAGATAGCAGAAGGGTATAGCTAGTTTTGTGCAGCTGTGCAGATTGAAAAGAAAAAGGCTGTATGCAGATAAGATACTTCTGTAGCAATGATTCTGCATATGTGGTCTAAACTTGACCAGAAGAGCTGGAGATGACACTTCTTCCATTGCTTCACACCTGTCTGACCACCATAAATGCATCTCAGCTAATGCTCTGCAAAGATGCTTTTCCATTTCAGTCCCTTCTATTTTTCCCTCTGAAAGTCGATGGGACTTAGGCATTTAAGGCAGTGATGTGTTTACAAAGTGTTTCTCTGCATCTTAAGCACCCAAAAACCTTTGAAAGATCTGGCCTCAAAGTACCTATCAAAGAGCCGAAATACCTAAGCTTCACCTCGCACCACAAGTAAAAGGTTTATGTCAGCACTAGGGTTCACTTTTGTGCACTGTGCAGCCCTACAGTAGTACACAGCGGTGTCTTCAGGTCTGAGGTTCTTCATCTCCAGATACAACATGTTCTTGGAGTCATCCCTGGAGATGGTGAATCGGCCTTGTACTGAATTGGCATAATTCTTGGTGCTCCCAGGCAATTTCTCTATACTGGAAACCCACTCCAGTCCCTTGCTAGGAGCCCGTCGATACCAGCTCATCCAGTGATTGCTGAAAGTAAACCCGGAAGTTTTGCAGGAAAGGCGTAGAGAGTCTCCAGGCTTTTTCAGATCCTCTCCAGACTCTAAAAATTCAACCTTTGACTGGACACCTTGAAGGAGAAAATAACAGCTAAGAATCATACCAATCTATCCATAGTAATCTGGTTTAGCTATTGTCTTGGAGTATAATTTAAATTACCAGTGAGCGTTTTTATCAAGAAAATTATATTTAGCCAAACGATCATGGTTTGTTTTTGCTGGAGAGAGTACTCGTGGGAGAGAGGGCTGGCGAAATGATCGCTGCCCAGGGATGCAGATTCTCATACACGATCGTTGACTCTAAAGAGGAAGCAGAAGTGTGCCGCCTCTTTTTATAAGCAGCAGATTGAGAGATCAAGCTCGCACAGACTCTCTGGTTTAGGCAGAGGCATGGTATAGTTGTAGCATCGGCCAAAAAATTAAATGGCAATCCTCCGTGCCTTTACAAGTACTTGGGATATTTTGCTGAAAAGTTTTCAGCCTGGAGGTTTAGGCTGTCAGTGGGTGCCTCCCTAAAAGAGCTGATGAAGTCAACTGGGCTATGTCAGGTAGAATTCAAAGCTATGGTCATTTCTGGCTGGGACTATATTACTATTGAATCCTGAGCCAGCTCAGGGGTGCCTACACTATACTGCAGAGAAGACATAACCTTAGTATGTAGGCTATCTTACATTTAAATATGTGCTTTTTTTTTCCCCCTAGTAGAGACTGGTCCTCAAGATAGAAAAATAAAGATAATAGAAACAATCGCAAGTTACTGAGATGAATGCTAGAATAACAGGGTGTGGAATTCTCTAGCCCATGCTATGCTACACGGGACAATTATAATGGTCCTCTCCAGCCTTTGAAATCCTATGAAAAATCATGCTTAATTTCACATTTGAAAATCCGAGTTAGTCCATGTGATGCTGGCATAGATGCCATTTTCCTAGGATGAGATCAGACAATTGTCTCATGTTTTTTATCTGGACATTCACCTGCCTGTCTTCTCCACTTCTTATCTTGAACTCTGATGGGAAGTTGTTGAGAGCAAAAGTGTCTTCCAATTCTGACTCCAAATAGCACTTAGTGGGAGGGTAGATGCTTGTGATTTCTCAATACAAATAATAACAAATTGCAAAAAATAGTAGCCATACATCACGGTTCCCATTATACCCCTTCTATCTATGTATGTAATTCAGCTATCTTAGCATGTTATGCTGGCATCCAACACCATGATACAGGATACTAGTAAAGTAGGGGTTGAAGGGACCTTACAAGGTCATCTAATCCATCTCAGACAAGTATCTGTCTAAACTCCTTGTTCCCCTTCTCAAAAATGGACACTATATTTGTCCCTTTTCAGTCATCCAGAACCTTGCCAGACCTCCATGGGTTCTGTAAAAGGAAAGCCAATGGCTCCAATATTACCTCGGCCAATTCGTTTAGTGCACTCAAGTACAATTCTTCCAGCCCTGCTGACCTGAAAGCATCTAATTTCTCTAAGTAATCCCTAACTCGGTTTGCCATTACTCTAGGTTGTTCATCTCTTCCTGTTGTTCTATCTCTGCTCTCAATTGTACTCATTAACTGGTAGCTGCTTCTATTTGTGAAAGCTGAAGTAAAAAGCCATTAAATAATTTTCTGCATCAAGTCTGACTAGATTGCTTTCCACATTGTGTAAGGAACCTATGGAAGCTCTTACTTTTCACATACCTATAGAATCCCTTTTTATTGCCTGCTATGCCCCTTGCTGGCTGCATCTCATTGTGCCCTGGCCATCCAAATTTCCTCTCTGCATGCCCATGCAATACTATTCCCTAGTACCATGACCAGGTTTCCATATTTCATAGAATTCCTTTTCGAGTTTCACATCCTCGAAGAGAGTGCTGTCTAGCCAGGCTGGTCTCCTATTGTAGGCCTGTGCAAATAGGGAAGTATTTGATTTGGATTTGAATTTGGCCAATTCAGAGGACAGTGATTCGATTCAGGGATTCGGCTTACTGTCCTGAATTATTTCAGCCGAATCAGCTCTGGAAGATTCAGTGCTGTTTCGTGGAGATTTAGAGATTTGGCTATAGACTGTAATGGGGAATCGCTGAAATACCTCCTATAACTTTATCATTTTCTAGCTGATTCAGATAAAAATTGCAGATGGTTGCCCCTTCTGAGGGCAGGAGGCCTGCCAAGTTTCAAGGAGATAGATGCAAAAGTTTCTGGGAAACTGCCCTCAGGCTGCTGACAAGCACAACTTGTTGACTCGTGTGTGTGTGTGTGTGTGTGTGTGTGTGTGTGTGTGTAAGGTGCACCCTCACTGGTGCTGGGGCCTCTACATGACACAGTAGTGTTCCCCAATGAGGTCTCTTCCTCCCCTACAGCCTCAGCCCAGTCCACCACTTTAAATAACAACAAGGAAGCACCGCAGTAACACTAGCATCTCAGGAGCCAAACTGTCACAGAACTTTCTTTCCTTTCCTGCCAGAGCTTCTTGTCCAGCAGCTGCCAGAGAAATGTCCCTGCCAGCGCCAGCCTTGGGGCTTAGATGTGCCCAGTGCCCTGCAACCTTCTGGTCAGCTGCTAGGGGTGTTGGTCTAAGGACATAGCAATGGCAGACGAAGTTCTTTGGGTCAATCTGGTGTCTTTTAGTAGACCAACTGAATAGTTAGAACAATATATCTTAACAAGCTTGGGGTTGAAAAACCCTTTGTCAGGCTGAGGAAGCACCTGAAGTTGGCATGTGTGCTGTTCCTGGATGGAAGGAATAGCAAAGAAGCCAGAGGCTGGCCTGGCATGCAGTGCAGGCAAGAAAGCCAGTCAGTGAAAATGAAAATGGAGGCGTCGGGGGGTGAGGGATAGGCTGGGGCTCAGGGGAGGGAAGGGGGATGTAGCAGTGCACATAAAAGTGGATTTATGGATTCAATATACACATTTTGATCGGAGACTTGCACAGCAAGCCATATGAGGAAAGGCTGAGCGACCTGGGACTCTTCAGCCTGAAAGAGAAGGCTGAGAGGGGACTGGGTTGCAGCTTACCGCTACATCAGAAGCGTACATCTAGGGCTCGGTGAACAAATGTTCACCAGGGCACCTTGGGGAAAACTAGGAGTAATGGGCACAAACTCCTGGAAAATTGTTTCAGACTCATTTCAGGCTCAACATTAGGAAAAACTACTTCACAACTAGGGTTTCCAGACTGTGACCATTACTCCATATTGGCCCCACTGTCGGTGACCATGAACCCACAGTTGAGCTCACCTTGCCCAACAAGCCACCCCTGCACCATGCGGTTATCGTCACGATGATCTCCCTTGCTGTGTGGGACTCATCCATCACCTCGTGTTGAAGGAGAGCCCACCGATGGCCTGACTGATCACACCAGCACCCTGTGAGGGAGCGGTAGGTGTGATCTCCACCCCAGCTGCTCCAGGTGTCCGAGGTGAAGTGCAAGGCTACCTGCACAGGCTACCTTCCTCAAGTACTCCCTGCATGCCTCCTACGGGGAGAGCACCACCATCCTGCTAAAGGTGGTGCATACAGTTACTTGATAGGATGAGGCCACAAGTGCCATGAGCCCCCTGAATCCTGGCCACTCAGCTAGGGAGAAGGGCTGGCTATCCAGAGCAAGCATTTCTCCAATGCTCTGACTGACCTTGCTTGGCTTCAGAATGCACCCCACTTCGTCTGCGGCTTTCCCCCACTACTTCAGGGTGGCTTGCCTCTGCTTTGGGGGGACAGGGGCTTTGGAGTAACTATATGTATATGTAACTATATAATATAGTAATTATATAATGTATGTGTAATGATATAATATCTCTTCTTCCTCCCTGTGTGTGTGTGAGAGAGATGTATGTGCTTTCCTGTACAGTGATGGATCACACTGCCAGGAAAAACACAGCTTTCTTTTTAAAAAGTGTGTGTGGGTGGGGGGCGGAAACAAGAAGAAATAAGGGGTTTGTGTGAAGAATAAGTTGAAAGAAATGGATTGGATAGGGCTAAGTAGAGGGGTTCTAGTTAGTAAGCTGTGTCCAATCCTTTCCAAGAACCGAAACTAGCAGAAGACTGACTAGGTAGGAAGCCAAGCCAGTCCAGTACCTTTCAGATGCCGTTGCTCAAGCAGAAATAGCTCACAAAAGGCACAGAAAGGCTGCAGACAGAGGATTATATGCTGTTTCTATCTCCCTCCCTCAGAGCACTGTAATTGGAAGGGGACTCGGGGAAAGATCACAGTCACTGGCCAGCTACAGATGTCAGTCTTTCCCCCGTTCTCCCCCTCCCTCTTCTCAGTTTCTGTTCCCCTGAAAGACTGCCTTCCGAATCTACTAATTTTTTCTCAATCTATGCAGAGGCTGCAAATTGATTCAGAGGTTGTTGGGTTTTTTTTTCTCCTGATTCAATTCAGATTTGGTGATTCGGCCTTCAAATCCGGACGAATCTTCCCTGAATCAAATCAGCAACCAAAGCTTTGCACACCCCTATCCTACTGCACTTTCCATTCTTTTTCCTCATCAGGATAGCTTGTTCCTGCACCCTTAAAAAGGCCTTCTTAAAGTACAGCCAGCTGTCCTAGACATCTTTTCTTCTCAGACTTGCTTCCCAGGGATCCTGCCCACCGGGTCCCTGAATTGGTTAAAATCTGTTTTTTCTGAAGTTCAGTTTCCTTATTCTGCTGTGCTCCTTCCTTTCTCCCTTTAGGATCTTGAACTCTTGTCATCTCATGCTCACTGTTACCCTGGTACCATTCCACCTTCCCCTTCTCAACCAGTTCCTCCCTCTTTGTGGGCAGTAAGTAGAAAAGAGCTACCCACCCTTCCCCATTGTCCTCTCTACCATCTGAATCAAAATGTTATCCCTGACACACTCCAGGAACTTACTAGCCTGCTGGTGCACTGCTGGGTTTGCATCCCAGTAGATGACCCAAGAATTAAAGTCCCCCATGAGAACTGACTTGGAAGTTTCCATCACTCATTTAAAGAAGGCCTCATCCACCTCCTCTTCTGAACTTTACGCAGAAGCTTTCACTTTGTAGTGCACTTCCAAGCATGTGTACATCACATTTCTATATAAGGCTGCACCTCCTCCTTTTTCCCATGCTAATCATGCATGAACAAGCTATACCCATCTGTGACCGCTCCATAGCCACATGACCTTTCCCATCACATCTCCTTAATTCCAATTACTTCATAATTCTGTGATTTGTAGTAGGACCTCCACTTCTTCCTTTTTATTCTCCATACTTCTTACATACTTGGATCCCTTACCAGGTAATATAATTAGCAAAAATCCCTAATGCATTTGTATGAAGCCTCTACTGTTTTTTGTTGGGTTTTTTTTTTTTTTTTCCTTCTGTGGGCTGGAAGTTCTTGGAGGGGTCATGGATGTTTATATATTTTACTAAACCCTTTCTTTCTCTTCCCAATTTAAAAGGCAGAAGGGGGTGCCTGTGACAAGAATTAATTCCCAAAGTGAAAAGGCCTCTTGGAAGTGACCCTTTTCATTTTAAATGTGAATTCTGTATTTGGCAGCTTTGACAATCTCAGCCCAAAGGCCAAGAGCTGTCTCCGAACCAGGTGAGTCTCTACTCCTAAAAGCCACCAGCTAGGATTCTTGCACAAGCTCAGCATGGCTTTGCCATGCTGTGCTTCAAAGCAGTAATAATAACCAGAGTCTCCAGGTTGCAGGTTCTTCATTTGCAAATATAGCATATTCAGGGCATTGTGTCTGGAGATGGTGAATCTCCCTTTTACTGAATCAGCATACTTTTTAGTATCCCCTGCCCAGTAGCTTATTGTAGCCACCCACTCCAGCCCATTACTCGGAGTATGTCGGTACCAGCTCATCCAGTAGTCTCCGAAACTCTGTCCTCTGAATCCAGATCCTTTACAGGAAAGTTGTAGAGCATCTCCAGGCTTCTTAACATCCCCTCCAGATGCAGCAAATGTAACTTGTGGCTGGATTCCTGAGAAGGAGTGGAACAAAAAATGAGTTTAGAAATCATGAAACATTAGTGACTTATAAAGTAGAAATGTCCAAAAAGAAATAGTAATAACATTACCCTTGAAGACAGTTATAAGGCAAACAGTAATTATCAAGCACATCGTGGCCCTCATATTTAGGGACATCTCTCAGAGGTGATGTTAGATGTGGAGATGTTATGCACTGCAGCCTTCCCTGTGAGGGCTAGAAATAAATAGCCGACTGAACAGGAAACACAAGTTCCACATTCTCCCACTTTGTTCACATAATGTGATTTAAATGACAGTCCTGGATGATCTCTGGACTCATGGTGGGAGGAAGGGGGAAAAGCCCTCTGATAAGAGAAACTAAAAAGAATTTGGCTGAAATTCTCTTTGAATTAGTGAAAAAGATGGTGTCTGTTGTTTCTAATATACATTTTGATGCCTAAATTGTCATTGCTTTGGGAATGTAAAATAAAACTTAAAGGAAATGCATTTGTTTTGAAAATAGAACGACAGTCTGTCTGTCTACCACGCCAGGCACCCACTTTTGCTAGGTCACACTTGGCTCCAAAAAGTTCCTCGAGAAGGTATGCAATCCATGTGATGTCTGTTACAGCAAGAGGGCGAATGGCAGAAACCTGTACAACCTCAGGCAAGTCCCTTGCTCAGAGAAAGCAGTCTGAGAAGTTTTTAAAGGGGTTATAGTTATAGATAGGATATGGGGGCTAAGAATCCCAGCATGGCTCTTCCTGAGCTGTAATGTCTACGTTTGCCAAACAGTAGAAACCATCCTTTCTTTGTCAGCCTTGTCAAAAACTTTCAAGCAAAATGTTTTCAGCCTTCCCAAGTCGGCATTTATTGGTACTTTCTATGAAAACCTAATTTTTCAGTATTCTGCTGCTTCCTCCAGATTCAAAAGATAAAATTGCCTGTGGGATAAGAAGTTCTTTCCCATGAAATCTAACAACTTGCAGGAAGAGTCTGATAACTACCTACTGATTGAGAACCTAGTAGTAGTATTACTTGTAATTTATTTAAAGTCTTGCCGCCCTCTAGTGTTGGCTTTTTAATTTCCTTTTTTAGCTGTTCTTTTTATGCCTCAATGGTCTGTTCAGTAGGAGATGATGTTCTCAAGCAAACTACTTACTTGCTGATTTAACATAACATGGAGAAATTACTAAAAGATAATTTAGATTTACAGCTGAATAGATGGAGGGACAAGGAATTAAAGCCTATTTTTAAAATAAAGCCTAAAATGCTGATTCTGTGCACTTGCTGCTCCCTGCAAACTACTGCTAGTAAAAGAAAAAGGATTTTGGTGTTACTGGATTTCAGTTCACTTGCATCTCCAGCCACATGGCAAGAGCATGTTTTTCAGTTTTACTACTGTCTGAAAGCAATCTGTCAATGTAACCCCCTCTTCATGCATGTCCCTGAATTATCTTCTTAGTTTCTAAAACTTTGTCTATGAAGGTGCACTGATTTCATATTCAGTTTGCTTTCTTTCCCGATAGAAACAGCTCTCTGTGTTCACTAGCAAACCAATATTACATCAGCTTATCTTAGGTGTGAAACTGGAATAATTAAATTGCCTTCTGTCTAATATAAATCTGTTTTATCTGGAATTATATAAATTCACAGTTTATGCGGATGTCCATTTATTGCAGAATAGCTGCCTGTTCAATTTTGATCTCCCATTCATATCTCACACTGCTTTAGTAACACTTGGGTTGGCCTGTCTGGTAATCGGTGCACATTCCTCTGCTCCCTGGTCATCAGGACTAGAGACCTATCCCACCCACATTTTTAAATGCTAGCAGGGTAAGCCCAAGTGTGTATCTTTGCAGCTTGAGTTCATACAAAACTATGGATCCTGTTCCCATGGTCACATCTGTGCTGTGTGCCTCTAGTCCACTAATGTCCCTGGACTGACTGTCCCATACAAAATTGTACATATAAAGCAAAAGATGTGTGGTACCCATACTGAATGGCATTTTGACACCTCAAACTCTCCATCTCTTCTGCAACTCACAGCCTAAATCTTTCATAGTCAGAAAGTTCCTCCTAATCTGCAACCTAATTTCCTCTGCTGTATCTTGTTCCTGTTCTGCCCCCTACAACCGCACAGGAAAATTCAACAGCCCTTTTGGGGTTTTTGGATTATGCAATTAATTCCAGATGCAGGTACCCCCATGCATCTTTTTTTATGCCATTTAAAGGTAGCTGACCTCCATAAAATGGTTTCTTTCATGAATTCTCTTCAGACCACCTAGCATAATAGCCACAATGTGAGGTTTTGATCTGGGCTACCTATATACTGAGAGCCATGTGCAGTAATATTCAGCAGCATCCTCAGCTCTTAGGTCTGTCATCTGTAAGTAGGCCACTTCCCTGGAGACCCGTGAAAGGACGACTCACTGAGTCAGAGTAGTGCACTGCATCCCCAGTTAACTTCTTGATAGAGGCCACACACTGCAGCCCCTTTCCAGGAATGTGTCTAGCCCAGTGGACCCAGGAGTTCACAAAGTTGATTCCTGTGGTATTGCAGGAGATCCTCAGGGAATCCCCCAGCATTTTCACTTCTCCACCAGATGCCACTATTTCCCACATTGTTTGGACACCTGCAAGGGGATAAGGAGATGTTAACACTTGCAGTGATAACCTTGTAAGCCTCCGATGCCTTCAGAAAATGGGTTACCTCTGAGAGCTAAGAAGAAAAAAATGGTATGGAGCAGCTGGGACATCTTTCTGATTCCAGGAAGGGTATTGTGCAGTTACCAGAGAGTTGGGCTTGAGGAGCTGCTGACTGTCTTGCTGAGAGCTGCAGGCTCACAAAACTGCTGGTTTTGAACAGGAAATGTGGTTATGTGATCTACCTATTCCCCTGTTTTATAAGAGTCAACTGAACACAAGCCCCGGGGAGTTGAGTTTCACGTGGTCTAGTTGTTGTACCACGTGGGGTAAAATATGCTAACGGCAGAAAGAACAGCAGGTGCATGCTTCATCCCTTCTCCCCTCTTTGTTTTACACTGTTGGTGATTTCTCCCTTCCTTTATCTGCCTTTGGTCTTTCAACTGTGAGTCCTTCAGGGAAGCAACTGGTGTGTAGCATCCATCACAATGAGACCTTAATCTTTATGGTGATATATAGTCTTCCCACCGGAAAGGGGCCTCCATCTGCATTTGTGCCTTGGGTGGAAAGTCTAGATTGAAATTGTCCTTTAGTTTTTGGAATTACCTCACTTTGCATTCACAGACCTTCTTTCCCCTGCTCTCTTCCCCTCCCCTCCCCCTACTCACCCAAAGTAATAGGGGTGAGTCGGGAGTGGGGAAAGCAATGAGGTTGGCTTGTTTAGATCTATTGTTTCATAAGCTTATTTTCATAAACTTATACGCTATTTTTTCATAAGCTTAATAATAAAAATGAGGGATAACTGGGGTGCAAGCGAGATGCATTAACAGAAGAATATGTAAGCACCCCATGTGTCTAGATTTCAGAAGAGCCTTTAGGATTTAGGCACACAAATCTCATTAACATTTGAATGGTAACCATACTTCTAAGTCTGTGTCAGGCTTTCTTGTATCCAGCCTTCTTCCAGGTTTTCTTGTCTTCCTGCGCAGAAAAGCCCTGAAGTAGTCTATGAAAGGGGGCAATTATAAAACCACTTGTTAGATTTAGGAGTACAATTTTCAGCTAACGTGAAGATGACTTATGTGCATGAACCATTCTGGAAATCAGGGAAGTGGCTGCCTCTTGATTCCATGTTTGTGCAGTGCCTAACATAAGGAGCCCGTCATTTGTTGGGAGCCCCAGGTGTTACCACAATTCAGATGATGATTGTGGCAATCGACTACAACATCATAATCTCTGGGTTCTCCTATGCAGAATTAGTTTGTAAGAAAACTGAACAGAGGTGGTGAGGGGGTAGACTTTAGAAAGCTTTTCACAGTAATCATAGTAACCCACTTGCATCACAGTCATAAGAATTTCCAGTGTCTTTAGAAATTCAACTACCTCTAAACATTTCAGGAGGAAAATGACACGTCATCACCACAACAGCTTTCCTTTTGAGCAGAGGATCCTCCTGCAGAATCAGCTGCATATTGCCCAAATGCAAGGGGCTCCTTTTTCTTTTGTTGAGAGCTGCAGCGATAATAACCTCATGTTTTATATCATCATTTTATTGTGGGTTGTACTGAGGCGAGGGTTTGTTTTACAAAGAGGAGTCATGGTTTTATTAAGGCAGCAACATTTAAAATATCTAGCATATTGAAATGATAGTTCTGTGACCTCTCTTCCTCCTCAGCTACTCCCTCCAGGCTGGGTCCAGACTTACGGCAGGTTTCCAAGAGGGTTCATTCACTCAGCAGAGAGTTTCTCTAAGTAAAACCTGTTTTGAATGAATACGCCTAAGTGGGAAAAGGCTCTGCCCCTCATTTTACAGCCACCCCCACCCCACCATCCAAGGCCAGATCAATGCTGACACCCCATACATGAGGAAAGAAAAGCCCATTTTTTTTGTTTCAACCTCCTAGTTCTCCTATGCCTATAGTATAGTATCTACCGTGACCTAGAGGGAAAATGATCTATTCTATTTCTACTTTATTTTCCATTCTCTGCTACCACTCTTACAGCTGTAGTATATGCTACAGGAAGATGCTCAGATACAAGACATAACTAGCATCTGTTGTGTGCCATATCCAGTTCCTCATAGTCAGCTGGCGCTGTCCTAGACTAGGTGGGCATTTGTCTCAAGTCCAAGATGCGACTCAGAGCAAGTGTGAGGGCTAGTCAAAAAAGGAACAGAGGAAGAAAGATTTATTCTTGAAATGCTTCTTAACTATGATTTGTATTGACCATTAAGTCTATACGGTGCCACTAGCAATGTCATCCTATATTCTTACATTTTAATCCCCATTGGTGAAGAAGCATGAAGTTCAAAGGATTTCTGATGGGAGCCAGTCAGTTACTGAAAGGGACTGAGACTTTTTTCTGGGTTACAGAGTTAGGTCTGCTCTTGGATGCTTATCTTGCTGAGATCCTACGACCCCTGCTGACGTCCTGCCCCCGGGGGCAGGGGATTGGACTCGATGATCTTCCTTCCAGCCCTAATGTCTATGAAATCTATGTAATCTGTGTTTTGTAGAACTGTAGTATGTGGTAGTGATTACTTCTCTTTTTGTTATGGTCCGAAAACATGTTACGAGTGCTAAAAGATCTCACTCCTTTTGCTCAATAACTTTTATTACATAAGCAATAAGCATTAAAAACCAATTTTGCTGTTGTATAAAAAATAGGAAAGGAAAATACATCAAAGTAAATGCAAGTGGATATAATTTTTTTTTAAATCACTTTACATAATCTGTAGTAAATTAGATTGATTAGTATTTCAATATAAATAATCTGACAGCCTACTTCAAGCTAAAAAAGTCTTATTAAGTTTCTGTTCCTGGGGGCTGGGAGGGTTGTTGATTGGGACAGGGGAAGGCGTTATGGGAATACAAAATATACAATTCTTTAAATTCCCTAAAAAGGGTTAAGGAAACACAAAACTTTCAAATAGAAAAGCTTTTCCATCTCTTAATTTAGGCATTATCACTACTCGACGATGTTTATGTAGTTACCGATGGTAGCTTGTTAAAAATCTGTTAGAAGAACATAATACATGATGATTTTCATGATTAAAGCAGTAAATGTAATGAATGTAAACACGCAAAGGGAAACATGGCTTTGTCTCTGAAGTCGTTCCTCATTTATTCTTGGAAGCCTAAAAAAAAACCCCAACACTGTTGTACTTTCATTATTGTTTTAATTCATTTTATTGCAATGAAAATCTCTCCTTTCCCACATGGCATAGTGAATTCAATTCAGGAAATTAAGACCACTTTGGAAAATTAATCTGAATGCATTTTTAGAGTATCGCCATATAGATAGGCTGAAAGATAAGAAAAAGTCTCTGCCCAAAACAGTCAAAAGATGGATTATCCTCACCAGCTGGTTTTATCCCACATAAAACAGTAAGATTGCCACCACTATTGGGCTTCTTGGTAGCACCAGCCAGGCAACAGTCTATTTACCATATTTGCACTGCTTCTATTGCCAAGGCATCAGAGCATTTCATGATCGTGTGCGTGTCTTAGCACTTTTGTTCAATTCAAGGGGGTTTGTTATTAGTCCCTTTTCTATAGTTGGAGAACAAAAGTAGCTAGAAAGAAAACAATTTTAAAATCCTTTCACCAATTCACTCAAGGGGAAAGAGAACTTTGTAGCGATGGGAGATAAGCACAGGTCTACTAAGACATAACCTAGCATCTTTCCCATTAGTTTATCAAGGAGGGACTTTATCCTTCTCTTCCTGCTG